>NC_091187.1:40327619-40615119 GCF_040958095.1 Procambarus clarkii | reverse complement strand
GGGAGGTAGAGATGTTTGAGATATATATATCTCGAACTATCTACTTCTTTTGTAAGGTCTGATGGCGTAGTGGGTTAAAGCATACTAGTTATGCCAGCTACTGGAAGGTAGTTGTGCTTTCTGGGTTCGAGTCCCACTGGTGGGTGTTGTCCAAAGATTGTTTATCTTCACTTGTGGTTTATGCAAGTATAGGCTTATAAGCTGGACACGAGTTCTCTCACATTGACAGTGGCTTGATGAAAATTGCAGATTGACCCCTCACTCATCTGGTGCCTTCGGGAGGTAGAGATGTTTGAGATATATATATCTCGAACTATCTACTTCTTTTGTAAGGTCTGATGGCGTAGTGGGTTAAAGCATACTAGTTATGCCAGCTACTGGAAGGTAGTTGTGCTTTCTGGGTTCGAGTCCCACTGGTGGGTGTTGTCCAAAGATTGTTTATCTTCACTTGTGGTTTATGCAAGTATAGGCTTATAAGCTGGACACGAGTTCTCTCACATTGACAGTGGCTTGATGAAAATTGCAGATTGACCCCTCACTCATCTGGTGCCTTCGGGAGGTAGAGATGTTTGAGATATATATATCTCGAACTATCTACTTCTTTTGTAAGGTCTGATGGCGTAGTGGGTTAAAGCATACTAGTTATGCCAGCTACTGGAAGGTAGTTGTGCTTTCTGGGTTCGAGTCCCACTGGTGGGTGTTGTCCAAAGATTGTTTATCTTCACTTGTGGTTTATGCAAGTATAGGCTTATAAGCTGGACACGAGTTCTCTCACATTGACAGTGGCTTGATGAAAATTGCAGATTGACCCCTCACTCATCTGGTGCCTTCGGGAGGTAGAGATGTTTGAGATATATATATCTCGAACTATCTACTTCTTTTGTAAGGTCTGATGGCGTAGTGGGTTAAAGCATACTAGTTATGCCAGCTACTGGAAGGTAGTTGTGCTTTCTGGGTTCGAGTCCCACTGGTGGGTGTTGTCCAAAGATTGTTTATCTTCACTTGTGGTTTATGCAAGTATAGGCTTATAAGCTGGACACGAGTTCTCTCACATTGACAGTGGCTTGATGAAAATTGCAGATTGACCCCTCACTCATCTGGTGCCTTCGGGAGGTAGAGATGTTTGAGATATATATATCTCGAACTATCTACTTCTTTTGTAAGGTCTGATGGCGTAGTGGGTTAAAGCATACTAGTTATGCCAGCTACTGGAAGGTAGTTGTGCTTTCTGGGTTCGAGTCCCACTGGTGGGTGTTGTCCAAAGATTGTATATATATATATATATATATATATATATATATATATATATATATATATATATATATATATATATATATATATATATACACATATAAAATATATAAATATACATATATATATATATATATAAAATTGCTAGTTCATTGTTACAGCTTGAAAAACATAACTCTCTGTCTTCACAAAACCTAAACCTGGTTAAAGGTATTGTTTATGGTTCAATGTTGACGCCCCAAACAAACAATTTTCCCGAAAGATTCAGACGAAGCTTACAGGAGTTAAGAGCCGATCCTTCCATTCATAGAACAAAGGCTGATAAATCCAGCACTATTGTTATTTTAAACAAGGAGCAATATATTTCGAAAATGAATGATCTCCTCCTAGATTCTTCAACGTACACTAAGCTTAGGAAAAATCCTCTTGAGGACATCATCAAGTTCTTCAATAGTAGCTTGAGGAAGTTGTTAAGTAAACATAAAGATCTTCTTAATCAATTTACTACTTCATCACCTTCTTTACCATATCTATATGGTCTTGTCAAGACGCATAAGCCTAACAATCCCATGAGACCTATCATCAGTTCTGTGGGATCCATTTCTTACAAACTCTCCAAATGGCTTACCAAAATCTTGTCCCCTTTGTTAGGAACTATCTCCTCTTCTCATTTGACAAATTCTCTTGATTTAGTTAACAAATTGAATAGTGTTCCTGTCACTCCTGATGTAAAGTTAATCAGTTTTGACGTTTGTTCCTTGTTCACAAAGGTACCGGTCGATGATATTCTCGATTATCTTCCTCGTGAACTAATGAGCCATGACTTACCTCTTTCTGCTGATATTATTGTCAGTCTTGTTAAGTTGTGCATTAAAGAATGTAAATTTACCTTTAATAATGAGTATTATTTACAGACTTTTGGAATGGCAATGGGGAATCCTCTATCGCCATTGCTCTCAAACCTGTACATGGAATTCTTTGAAAAGAAATTTGTTTCAAAAATAACTCCTGGAATCATTCCTTGGTTTAGATATGTTGATGATATCTTGTGTATTTGGCCTTCAGATGTAAACACAGACGAATTTGTAGCCAAACTTAATGACCAAGTCACCTCCATAAAATTTACTATGGAGACTGAAATTGATAAATGTTTGCCATTCTTAGATGTGCTTATTCATAGGGAAAACTCTTCATTAAAGTTTAGTGTTTACAGAAAACCTACGAACAATTTATCTTATGTTCATTATTTTTCAGGGCATAAATACAATGTAAAAAAGTCAATTTTTTCTTCAATGTATCTAAGAGCTCTTCGAGTTGTGAGTCCAGAATTCTTAGATGAAGAATTTAAGAATATTGATTCGATTGGTCTTAAGCTTTGTTACCCACGGAATTTTTTGGAAGTTTGTCGTAACAATGCTCGTCGTACATATTATAATAATGTATGCAGTGAAAGGACTCGCCCAAAGAATGTGTTATGTTTACCATATTTCTCTGGGTTTGAGAATATTGTCAAGGCCTTGAAACTTTTTAATATAGATGTAATGTTTAGCTACGAAAACACTGTTGGTAAGCTATTAGTAAGGAACAGCCCTCGTAGTGATAATTGCGTCATTTATAAAATACCTTGTAAGGAATGTAATAAGTTCTATGTCGGGCAAACATCTAAAGATTTAAAATGTAGAATATCGCAACATAAATACTCTGTAAGACATGGCCAATTATCTAATGCTTTGTTTGTGCATTTGTCAGAAAAAGCTCACTAAATTGATTGGGAGAGTGCGTCTTCAATAACAAATTGTAAAAGCACCTATAACAGAAACATAATTGAATCCGCTTTGATACAGATCACCAAAGAAAGTAATTTGAATATTAGCAGTGGTCTATATAACTTAGATACATTTCTAATAGATCAGCTAAAGGGCGATTTAAGTAGAATAATTGAAAAACATTTGTCTCACTAATTTATTGTATATATTTACCTCTTTATGTTATAATTACCTATGTATTATGCTTGTATGTCTGCTGTATCAGATGGGCCATTGGGCTACATCGGATGGGCCAATTGGGTGCATCTGATGGGCCAATGGGCCTTCTGCGTTGTCCAAGTATTGTACCTCACCTTACTTCACCACTCTCTCCTGCCTATTTATACCCATCACTTGATCTGTAAAATGACCTTCTGAAGATGTATTTAATATACGAAAGTACTTAAGGAAATTTCCTGTTTCATTTTTCCTTCGTGGTCTGACATTGTCACATTCTTAATCACGTGTTTATTTTCGTGATATACACACACATATATATATATATATATATATATATATATATATATATATATATATATATATATATATATATATATATATATATATATATATATATATATATATATATTCATTAGTTGCTATACTAATTTATAGTACTGTCATTCAAATTTTATTTCCATCTTGTCCGTAGTAATTTGTCTGGGAGTTGGTTTACTATTTTCGTCCTTATTTCTGTTGTTTTACTATATTAATTACATTAATTATTTTACATTTACGGATCCCTAGCCTTCCTGGTGTCCATTTCTCTTGCCTCAGATCCCCAGATCTTGAAGTTCTTGGGGTACTGCTGCTCGCAGAATGCTCATTGACACTCAGACTAAACTCATTTACGCCTCTTAAGGCAGTTTCTTAGGCTAACTATTCAGCTCTTAACATGCTTTCGGAGGCTAACTTACAATGGAGATCACTGTAACGGACTCGGTTACCATCCTTATAATTCATGTCACTCTGGACGCAAGCATGTTGCAGTTACGCCTTAAGACCTGTTCTTATAATTGTTTTATGGTTTTATTTATATATTGATATTGTATACATAGTGGTCATATAAATATTGATTGTTGGGCTGTTCTATCGTTCTATACTATTCTATTGGATTATTTTGAAATGAATTACTACTTGCTAGATCCCTCCCCCTGGATTAACTTCTGCCCTTGACCCAGATACGGTAACTGGTTTCCCCACCCTTTTTTACTTGTCTGGGTTTTTTCCCCGCTAAAGTTCTGCTCGGTTTCGTAGTTACCTCACTTCGCTACAGACTAGTTTCCTGGAAGACCTTTTTTCTCTTCCTTTCCCCTCTAGTCACTCCTATCCCCTGTGCCAGTGTTCCTTTTCAGAGTTTCTGCAGGGTATAACCCTGGCTTTTTCCATTAATGACACTTGCCCAGTTCACTTCTGGAAATGTCCCCCTCCTCTTAGAAACTAATTCCAGCAGTACCCTTAAGGGGTAGGTTCCTTGCCCGTCACGTTCATACTGCATGCCCGTTTCTGCCCACCCTTACTGCCTTAATACTTCCAGAACCGACTACGGAAGGCACACAAGGTACACCATTGATGAACAAGGAAAAGGGATGGAGCCCTGAGGGCAGCTAGACTACTGCACCCATGAGATCGACACACATTCCTAGCTACAGCGGCCAGCCGCCGCGTTTGCCCTTCGGGGTTGGGGGTTGAGTTAGGCTCGCCTCCAGCCGACCACGCCCTCGTACCTTTAGAATTGGTAGGGCTACTCAGCTCTCTTGACGGGCTCGCCAACGGAGATAATAGCGGGTCCAACAACCAGCTGAAACCCCCAGCTGACTACGTCCGGGACGTTGTTGCTCCGCCAATCTGAGGCCTCCTTGCGGCCACCGGGCCTCGCCCTTCGGGGGGGGGGGGGTTCCGGCCTGCTGGCCTGCGGTGGGGGTGCAGCGCCGGTCCCCAAGTGTCCCGCTATCCGCAGATAATCCTTTGCCCAGTCTACGTGCTAGTAAGAGTACGGAAACCCTTCTCCCGCTGGCCCTCGCGGGATTGGGGGTGCTCCGCCGGAACCCCCAAAGTGATAAGCCTGCAGATAGCTAAGAAATATTCCCATGAATTGTAATTAGTCTAATTAAATTAATGCAACTTTCATTTACTACCTATGGATGTAGTTATTAATTGTAATTGATCTCTACTTTATCATTAAGGATTATTCATTATAATTATTCCTTAATACTTTGTTATGCACTAGTCAATAATTATTTATCATTCATCCTAATTAGCTATTTGATTCATTAAAAATAATTGCTTATCATTATACTATTTGTTATTATTATTATTTATTATATAATAATAATTAATTTATTATTTTAATTTATTATTTATTAATTTATTATTTATTAATTTATTATTTATTAATTTATTATATATTAATTTATTATTTACCATTATAAAATAAACAAGTCCCCAATCTGAGCACGTTTTCTTCCAACCTCAGAAAATTATCTGTTAGATTAAGGACCTGCCCGAAACGCAGTGCGTACTAGTGGCTTTACAAGAGTGCAATTACTGTACCATGCTATGTATTCTCACAAACCCAATGTACCTTCTTGTATATAAATAAATAAATAAATAAATAAATAAATAAATAAATAGTTTACACTGTGTCATTATCATGAACACCTATCCCATATTCCCAGTAATATTTGTACCCAAGCCTGAGCCGCATGTACACTATTACTTCTCGAACGCTCATCCGCTCCTGACGACCCTGCTGCCCCTCCAACTTTATCAGCTGCTCCTTGAGCCCACAACATCCCAAACATGATGTAACAACCCCAGAAGGCAGCTAAGTACCCAGTGACCTAAATGTGACCGAAATATTCGACAAAACCTAACCTACTAGCTCATCTCGACCTCATCAGTGTTGCTCCCTGGAGGAAGCTAACCTGACGTTTGCTGCTGCCATATCTTTTTTTTTTTTTTTTGAGATATATACAAGAGTTGTTACATTCTTGTACAGCCACTAGTACGCGTAGCGTTTCGGGAAGGTCCCTGGAATACGATCCCCTGCCGCGAAGAATCGTTTTTTCATCCAAGTACACATTTTACTGTTGAGTTAAACAGAGGCTACAGTTAAGGATTTGTGCCCAGTAAATCCTCCCCGGCCAGGATACGAACCCATGACATAGCGCTCGCGGAACGCCAGGCGAGTATCTTACCACTACACCACGGAGACTGCTAAAGAGATATCAACGAGGAGTTGCGTGGTGACCGCCGGCCGGGTCAGACGTTCCTGAGGTCTCTCCGCACTGGCTTGTGTTTACGTTGGGTGATCGCTTGTTTGCCCTGCTGGTGGTGGTTTGCCACTGACGGGGTGACGTTTGCTTTGCCATGGGGACGTTTCGCCCTCCATTGCAGAGGACGCTGTCAGCTGGTCTGGCGTTTACGGTGCCGGTGGACCATCCATTGGTTGATGTCGCCCTAGTGGACGTGCTGCATGTGCAGCTGTCTGACCTGGTGGGCATCCACCTGCTTTAGGGCCACCGTGCTGTGGTCAAGTTCCGCCTCCAGGCTGCCTTTCAGGCGTTTCTCGAGCGGTGTGAGGGGCGTGTTTACCCTCTCCCTGATTCAGCTGGCTCAGTTAAGGTAGTGAATCTTAGTGTCACCTTGACGTCTGTGACGGTGCATGGTGCCCCCTTCGAATTTCAGGACGACTTTTTAACCTCCTGTTTCGAACGGTTTGGGACAGTGTTGAGTGTTCGTTGGAACAAGGTCGTTGCCGGGCACTGTGTTGGTATGCTTGACGGCTCCCGCACCCTGACGATGTCGCTGAAGGGTAGTGTACCGTCGTCGATGTCCGTGTTGGGATACACGCTCCGCTGCCAGTACCGTGGTCAACCGCGCACCTGTTATCGGTGTGGTCACGAGGGTCATCTGGCTGCTGCGTGCGACGTGGGAGCGACTGGTCGTGTGCATGTTCTTCGTGCGGAGGATTTTCCGCCCCTGTTGCGTTCGGGCGGTGTGGGTGCTGTGCCTGAAGCGCCTGACTGCCTGTCTGCTGCTCCGCCTGTTGAGGAGAGCTCTCCGGCCTGTGCGACACGTCTAGTGCCAGCTGTGGCCCCTGGGGTTGTTCCGCCGGTGTGTGAGGGTGTCGGGCTGGAGGTTCATGTTCCGCCCCCGCCTGTGGATGTTGTAACGGTTCTATTGTTACGTAAAATATGGTGACAAATAAACAGACACTAAGATACTATATATATATTTGGTCGAATATACAGAAGTACACCGGTGATACTTTGGTGTGAGTTGAGCGCACTGAGCGTCGGTACAGTATCTCGCAAGTGTCTGCTCTAGACCACACTTGAAAGTAGACTCTGGTTAATGTTTGCTATCCTGCTGCTTATATGCCCGGGCAACGCCTCACCTCATTCATCTCCAAAGGTTGACAGGAATATTAATAAAGCATTTGGAGCGAGTATATTATTGGGATAATCTACTCGCTACAGAACTCCCCCTCCCAGGGGATGAAAGGAAAAATACTTGATCAAGGAACTTAGCTGGTCGGTGAATTGTACGCCCTGCTCGCGTTACATAACCATCAAAGTTAACTTCCTCCTCTTCGCTGATGTCATCTAACTGGGGTCGTAGGGTGGGAGGTCGCACAGGATCGTCCGTCGTCGTAGGATCAGGTTGTGGTGCGGCTGGTAACTGGGGTTGTAGGGTGGGAGGTCGTACAGGATCGTCCGTTGTCGTAGGTGGCGGTGCTGCTGGTAACTGTGGTAGAAAAGTGAACTGCAGATGTGTCTCTGGATTTAGCAGTGTCGCAGACGTTGAGACGAAGCCTTGAGCAGAGCAGAGAGCTGAGTGAGGCCGGAGTCGTGGAGCTCTATGTGGGAGAGCGTGGCGGCTCGATTGAGAATTGTGAGTGTCTAAACTCGGGGAGCGAGAGCGTGGCAGCTCGATTGAGAATTGTGAGTGTCTAAACTCGGGGAGCGAGAGCGTGGCGGCTCGATGCGGTCGTAGTCTGCTGTCTGCTCTGTGTCGAAGCTGTAGCGTCTTGGGTTGATTAGGACTGTACACGCCGAGTACTACATTGTTGACTGTGGAAATTGTAGTCTGGTACTAAAAGATGTAGGCAGTGTGTGGACAAGCTCGGTGTAGCAGGAGAGAAGAATGTGCATAATTGTTGCGTCCTTGGGTCGCTGGTGGAGCATTTAGATCCGGGGCGGATGGGCTCGGGCACCAGGACATTAGGGGGTAATGTAGGCACGTAGTTAGGACAACGAGGTAATCACATCTAGAGCTGAATTGTCCTGAAGGCGACGAAGTGTCGGAAACGCAAGCTGTAAGTCCTGTACTGCGCAAAGGGCTTGAGTTGGCCGAGTATCAAAATGCAGTGAACGTGTAGATGAATCTGATGACAGAGCAGCTGTCGTGGGCGTAGGACAAGCAGTGCCCTGGCAGCGACGGAGAGTCGGCAGGACAAGCTGTAGATCCAACATGATGTAATCATTGATGAGGCTGTCAGAAGAGTGAGTAACGATCGTGGAGCAGCAAGCCGTACTAGATGAAAATGCAGAGATGGACGCGATGAAAATCATAGCTGTGGCGAGGGTGTTGGCAGTGTTCCATCACAGCAAACAGTAGCAGTAGAGGTCCAGTGAGAGTCCATGTTGTAGTCCATCGTGGCTGGGTATCGTCGAAACTCTCTGGGGTCACCAATGTAACGGTTCTATTGTTACGTAAAATATGGTGACAAATAAACAGACACTAAGATACTATATATATATTTGGTCGAATATACAGAAGTACACCGGTGATACTTTGGTGTGAGTTGAGCGCACTGAGCGTCGGTACAGTATCTCGCAAGTGTCTGCTCTAGACCACACTTGAAAGTAGACTCTGGTTAATGTTTGCTATCCTGCTGCTTATATGCCCGGGCAACGCCTCACCTCATTCATCTCCAAAGGTTGACAGGAATATTAATAAAGCATTTGGAGCGAGTATATTATTGGGATAATCTACTCGCTACAATGTGTTACCGGCTCCCGGGGACGCGGGTTCTGCCGTTTTGGAGGGGGTGCTTCGTGGTGAGGTGCCTGCCGTGCCTGAGTGTGTTGCCTCCTGTAGTTCTGCTCTTCCCATTCCTTTGCAGAAGCGTGCACGTCGGTGTTCTGAGGCTGTTTCCGTGGATGATGTAGACAGTGTGGGTGATGTGGCCTCTGTGGACTCTTCGGACGGTGCGGGTGTGGCCTGTGTGGATATGACGGTGGAGGCTGTGCCTGCGGCGGGGCCTGCTGGGCGTGGTGTGGTGCGGCCTGTCTCGAAGCGTTCGCGGCGGGCTCGGAGTGTCTCCCCCCTTCGTGGTGTGCCTTGGGAGGAGGTGGGGGAGTATGGTGCTCAGCTGGCGTCCCCCGCCGAGGATGATGGTGCTGTGAGGGGCTCCGACGTTGCTACCTGTGCCCCCCCTCCTGCGTCTCCTGCTGTTGGGTCCCCGCAGTGGGGGGTTGTCCCTGATGGTCGGGACCTCGTCGTGAAGTTGCGGAAAGATGTGCGCCAGAGAGCCTCGGCTCCTGTGCCCTGTGGTGGGGTTGCTGCCGCGCCTGCAGTTCCCCCTCCTTCCTTGCCCCGGTCTGGGGGTTGCCTAGTCCCGTCTGCTGGGGTCGTGCCCTGTGAGGGTCCGGAGTTGGGCCCTTATCGGGATGCCCGGGTGCTTCCGATCCCGTGGTGCTCGTCAACCATCTGGGTGTAGTCAAAGAAGGAGTTTGTTTATAGGGTGCCGGATAGGATGTCTCAGCCGAGGGTACAGCCTGATGGCCGGCTGCCCGCCGACCTGTGGGTGGTTTGGGAAGCGTACCGCTTGCGCTTTCCGTACCGTAAGTTTCCGGAGAAATATTAGTTCCCGTCTTGCGCACACCGCTACGCCGTGCCTGGATCAGCTGCTACCGTGCCCTTGACGCCCCGCCCCCCGGTGCGGGGAGTCTCCCTCTGACGTTTGCCTCTGTTTTCGTCGCCACTCCTCTCTCTACGGCCCATCTCGTCTACCGCTTTTGACTTTATTCTCATTCTCTTTATTCTCGCAGATTCTCCTCTTTACCATCAACGCGTCTCCTTACATCTGTCCTGGTGCAGTCATCGGGAGGGTTACCCCTTCATGCAAACTGCACCTATTCTCAAGAAGAAGAAGAAGATATCAACGAGTCTACCCCATCTGCCTGCGTACATCTCTGCTGCTACCATGCAAAACAATTCTAAGCTCGGCAAGGCCGCAAAGAAAGATAGCACACCTATCAGGATGAACCCAACCAGCCAAGCTAGCAACAGGAATAATGCGGCTGTCTCCCCCTTAGGGGCTACCGGGGGGAGTACCGACCCTCCCTGCGTCAACAATAACAAACCTTCCCAGCTGATTGAAGCGTCGTCACTGATTCGAGCCTTACAACAGTTATGTAACCATATGGAGCAACTTAAACGAGCTGCCTCCCCATGTTCTGACTTTAAGCGTCTCGCTGATAATCCATGGCTCAGATTATTGACTCAAATACATGATGACCAAAAGTCTATAATCCGAGAGCAGTCGGACCTGATAATGAAGCTACAGAGTGATGCTTTGGCCATGCACAAGATTAACCAAGATCTGTCTGTCAGAGTCGACCACCTCGAACAGGAATTAAGCTCTCTTCAGATCTCGGTTACTAACTTTAAACCAGCAGAAACCTCTAAGAAGCAAGAAGATATGTTACAAAAGTTAGAGAACCATTTTAACTCCCTACAACAGCAACACACTGCAACCCAAGACGAATCAGACCAACTTAAGCTCCTTGATTCTGTCATCATCTCATCACATGATTTTCCCCATGAAACTGACAGATAAGACTGTACTGCCATCGTGATCCAGGAATTGCGTACTAAGTTGAATTATTCAATCGAAGCAAGAGACATTAAGTCAGCTTATAGAGTGGGTACCAAATCATCTGGTACAAACAACAGAAAGATACGTGTGAAGTTAGATAGCTGCTCCCGCAAGTCAGACCTTATCACTGCTGCAGTCGCTAGGAAATCCAATGTTTATGTGAACGAATGTCTTACCAGATTCAGACAAAATCTCTTATTTAAACTACGTGGAATTTGCAAAAGATCCACTGCTATTAAACATTGTTTTGTGCGCGATGGTAAAATAATAGCTAGGAAGACTGACTCTGGAAAAACTTGTCGATCATAACCACTGAAGCACACCTCACTTCTTTACTGGATGACTGTGGGATATCAGCTGAATAACCAGAACATAATTTGTAGTCTCACATACAACCAAAGTGTACTTAAGCTCTGCCTTTCCTTTCCAAAGGTGTTTATTTTTATTTTTATTTTATTTTTTTTGTTTGTCATCTTTGCCTGTTTTATACTCTTAATTATTTGGTCTTAGTTAATCCCCTTGTCAAAAAAAATTCTAATCCTTTCCCTTAAAACCAAGTCTAGTGCCCTTGAGGAGATACCAACTTTAATTTACAAAAAAGCCTTCAGATCTTTAGCCCCTGCTATTGCTTTGCTCTTCAACAAGTCACTTGAACTCCAAACCTTTCCAGATATTCTAAAAAAGCGAGAGTAACGCCTGTCCACAAATGTGGTGATCTCACAGATGTTAACAACTACAGACCTATATCAATCCTGCCAAACTTGTGAAAAATGTTTGAAAAACTAATCTATAAGCAGCTTTACTCATATCTAGCCAAACTCAATATACTTAGCCCTTGCCAATATGGCTTCAGACCCAAAAAAAGCACTAACGATGCACTTATTAGTATGCTTAACTCGATTCATACAGCTCTTGATAAAAATGAGTTCCCTGTTGGGTTATTTGTGGACCTGCGTAAAGCTTTTGACACTGTCAACCACCAAAACCTTCTTCTTAAATTACATCATTATGGAGTCAGAGGACACTCCCACCAATACCTCAAATCTTACCTTACTGACAGGCTCCAGTATGTTTCTGTGAATAATACAATTTCTCCCACCCTACCCATCAACATTGGTGTTCCTCAGGGCAGCATACCTGGCCCTCTGCTCTTTCTCATCTCCATTAATGACCTTCCAAATGCCTCCCAACACCTCAAACCAATTCTATTTGCTGACGACACAATCTTCATTTACTCCAGTCCTGACCCCCTTGCTCTAAATGCCACAGTAAATACTGAGCTAAATAAAGTCCATCTTTGGCTAACTGCCAACAAACTCACCCTTAACATTGACAAAACTTTCTATATTCTGTTTGGCAATAAATCCTCTAATCAAATAAATCTCAAAATAAACAATACCCAAATTTGTAACAAATTAGATGGCAAATTCCTTGGCATTCTCATTAACCACAAGCTGAATTTCCAGGGACACATTCTAAATATATCAAAAAAAGTTTCAAAAACTGTGGGCATTCTTTCTAAGATCAGATATTATGTACCCCGCCCTGCCCTGGTGACGCTCTATTACTCTCTCATCTATCCTTATCTCAACTATGGTATTTGTGCTTGGGGTTCTACTACCCAAAATCACTTACGTCCTCTAATTACTCAACACAAAGCTGCTATTAGGACAATATCTAACTCTGGACCCTGACATCACTCAGTACCCCTACTCAAATCTCTGAATATGCTAGATATTAAGTCACTGCACATCCTCTCATGTGTATTTTATATATATAAAATGCTGAACTGTAATGCCAATCCTGACCTTAAAAGCTTCCTACAAGGTTGTAAAAGATCCCATGAGCACCACACCAGAAACAAATACTTATTTGATATTCCAAGAGTACGACTTAGTCAAACTAGAAATGCTTTACAAATCAAGGGACCTCGAATGTGGAATGACCTTCCCAATTATGTTAAAGACTGTACCTCTCTCAACCAGTTTTAGTTAAAAACGAAGCTATACCTAATAAATTCCCTGTAACCTACCTTACCCTTCTATTGTCAACCAATGTCTGTTTTTCTTTAAAGAGCGCTGTTTGTCGACATATTTGTATTTGTGCTGCTTTTTCATCTATGTTTTCATCTACTCATTATGCTCAATTAGTATTAAGCTTGTCATTTAAGTCTATCATGCCCGAAACGCTTTGCGTAATAGTGGCTTTAGGCATTGTATGTACTAGCTCTACCTGTAAGTCAACCAATCTTTGTAAAAATTTATTGTATGTATGTATGTACCTTACCTAAATAAATTATTATTATTATTATTATTATTATTATTAATCGCATCTGGGTTTTGATGACGGATTTGACGCAGGCGGTGGAGGAGTTACTGTCTTTTTCTAGTCAAGCACTCGTTGATGAAGATTCCCTTTCGTTGGGATGCAGCTGTCCGGACAAGATGCGATTTTATGGACTGGGAAGCCAGCTTGAGGCGAATTTTTCGCTGGTTTAGACCTGATGGATTCTTTTTGCCTACTCTGTAGGCAGCAATAATGTCGGTTTTATTTAGAGTGACACGCAATTCGTCTTTTATGAGAGCTTGAACTATTTCAATACACTTTTCACCTTCACGTTCCACAGGAATATTTTGGGACGACACAATAACATAGTCAAGCAGCTTTTGCTGTCCTGTTCATCCTGGGAGATGGAATGTTGGGCAGATGACACATTTGCAGATGACACTAAGATCTATGATAAAGAAGGAAGTGAAAGTGATATTGAGACCTTACAAAGAGATCTACATGAACTCCACCAATGGTCAGATGACTGGCAAATGCTCTTTAATGTCGATAAATGCAAGACCTTGCCTGTAGGGCATAACATTCCACGTCACAACTACCAAATTGCCCACACTACCTTACAACAGATAGATGAAGAATGCGACATTGGAATCAGAATCCACCATTCACTAAAAGTTGCACAACAAGTGGGAGCTGCAGTAAAAAAAGTGAACCAAACCTTGGGAATAATCAAGCGTGCCGTTACCTTCAAGGAAACTAAAGTAGTCCTTCAATTGTATAAGTCTGTAGTGCGCCCCCGCCTGTATTACTGCATACAGGCATTGAGATCTTATCTTCAGAAAGACATAGCTGCTCTGGAGAAGATGCAACACCGGGCAACAAAAATCATACCAGAGCTTAGTCATCTCTCGTATCAGGAAGGGTTGAGGGCCACTGGCCAAACAACACTGCAAACCAGGCATGACAGGGCGGAGCTCATCGAAACACTTAAAATACTCAACAATTTGGACGATGTCGATCCGGACACTTTCTTCAAAAGGTCAGATGTAACACGAACGAGGAGCAACGGGTTCAAGCTCAACAAGCCACAATGTAGGACAGAAAACAGGAGATGCTTTTTCTCCCGTATGGTGGTAAACCCGTGGAACAGCCTACCCGCCAAAATGTAGGTAAGGTAAACGCCAAAACTCTACTGGGTTTTAAAATACAGATAGAAAAGATCGTCCAGGCAAATGGGTAGGACCTTTGACAAGCCGCCAACTTCCTGTCCTCGTTGAGGCCACCAATATTAGTGGCTCTCAAGTAAATTAAAGGTCGGCAAAGATCAGTAACCAAAGAAAATGGGAAGAGCACCGTGGCGGGTAAGCGAGCGAGCGAGTGACGTCATCACAACAAAGGCTGCTATAGACCAACCCGTTCTCGCAAATTCGTAAAGTCAATATTGACTTATTAACTACGTGCATAGGTGATATACTAAACATAATAGATACCCCTAAAAAGATTCATAGAAAACACCGACCTTACCTAACCTTGTTAGTATCTTAAGATAGGCATCTTATTGCTTCGTAATTACAATTATTAGTTAACCTATACCTATTATAGGTTAGGTAATAATTGTAATTACGAAGCAATAAGATGCTTATCTTAAGATACTAACAAGGTTAGGTAAGGTCGGTGTTTTCTATGAATCTTTTTAAGGGTATCTATTATGTTAAGTATGTCACCTATGCACATATTTAATAAGTCAATATTGACTTATTAAATTTGCGAGAACGGGTTGCAACGACGTGTCCAAGACTCGTGAAGTTCGCCTGTCTTAAAGACCTGTGTCCACAATACCCGCCAAATTGTCCCTCCCACAGTACTCTCAGGACACTTGTGACAGTGTAAGTGTGTGGTGAGGCCACACCACTGAAGACATTGAGGATATACCACGAGGGAGAGACAAAACTGTTGAAGGAAGGAGTCACTGGCTCCACCTGACCACCTTGTTCCTCGCACTCTCATCATCCTCCGTAAGTACTTGAGTGCATTACCTGGTTGATGGGGTTCTGGGAGTTCTTCTACCTCCCAAGCCCGGCCCGAGGAAAGGCTCGACTTGTGAGAGTTTGGTCCACCAGGCTGTTGCTTGGAGCGGCCCGCAGGGCCACATACCCACCACAGCCCGGCTGATCCGGAACTTCTCTTAGAAAACAGTCCAGTTTTCTCTTGAAGATGTCCACGGTTGTTCCGGCAATATTTCTTATAGTCACTGGGAGAACGTTGAACAACCGTGGACCTCTGATGTTTATACAGCGAAGAGTTAGGGGTGACATGATAGAGGTTTACAAGTGAATGAATGGACACAACAAAGGGGATATTAATAGGGTATTAAAAGTATCAGCACAAGACAGAACACGAAACAATGGGTATAAATTGGATAAATTTAGATTTAGGAAAGACTTGGGTAAATACTGGTTCGGTAACAGGGTTGTTGATTGTTGATTTGTGGAACCAATTACCGCGTAACGTGGTGGAGGTGGGGTCCCTCGATTGTTTCAAGCGCGGGTTTACATGTAAATGAGTGGGATTGGGTGGTTATAGATAGGAGCTTCCTCGTATGGGCCAATAGGCCGTCTGCAGTTGCCTTTGCTCTTATGTTCTTATGTTCTCTGATTGTGCCTATGGCACCTCTGCTCTTCACTGGTTCAATCCTGCATTTTCTTCCATATCATTCACTCCAGTACGTTGTTATTTTACTGTGTAGATTTGGGACGTGGCCCTCCAGTATTTTCCATGTGTATATTATTTGGTATCTCTCTCGTCTCCTTTCTAGAGAGCACATTCGGAGAGCTTTGAGACGATCCCAATAATTTAGGTGTTTTATCTCAACGATGCGTGCCGTATATGTTCTCTGTATTCCCTCTATTTCAGCAATCTCTCCTGCTCTGAAGGGGACAAGTGAGTACTGAGCTTTCTGCTCCACCATTGTCTGCTCCAACATTGTCTTACACCCCCAACATACAATTGGTAATAATAAAAATAATAAAAAATTATTTAGGAAAAGTATATACATAGTTGCAGAGTTACAGTACAAACATTCTGTTTGATTTAAAGATAGAGGTAGTACATACAATACCTAAAGCCACTAGTACGCATAGCGTTTCGGGCAAGGTGAGGTGGGGAAAAAAAACACTTAGACTAAAACTTAATAGTAATTGAGCTTAAAGTATAATTGCATTGAAAGAAAAAAAATAAAAATAATAAAAGATGAAAAAAGGGGGGGACATGGTAGAAAATAGCCAATATACAAGTTGGTCAACAAACAGCATTTTTTTTTTCTTCAACAAAAATGTTGGGGTATGGAAATAGGACTATGGAATTGTTGGAGGTGTAGATGTAGGCCAGTAGAATTGTTGGGGTAAATTATATGCCAATGGCATTGTTGGGGTGTGGACATTGGCCTATCGAATAATGATAACTTTTATAATAATAATAATAATGAGAAATTCCACTGGGACTGTGTGGTGTTGCAAACCCATGACCAAGGCATTGCCAGCCGCATACTCTACTACTGTACCACCACTGACTTAATTACAATCGGATTTCTACTGATATCACAGGAAGTCTGTGATATCCTGATATCACAGTCCTGAAGCCAGTCCAAGTTTTATGTAAGACCCCAAGCACTCAGGTGAAGGATAAAGTACTGTAGTTCAACACTGTATGCACAACTTCAGATACACAGAAAATCACACTAAGGTGATATACATCAATGAACAATCCACTGAGGCTGTGAGGTGACGCAAACATTGCAGGTTTGCATCATCTCACAGCCCGAGGGAATTTTCTCATTGATGTATATCACTTTAGTGTGATTTTCTGTGTAAATAATAATAATAATAATATTATTTATTCAAAAGATTGTGTGTACAAAGAACATAAGAATATTGTTCAATTGAAGGAACAGAAGTTACACATACTAATGAAGCCACTATTACGCAAAGCGTTTCGGGCAAAATTAATAATAATATAGAAATTTTTTAATTAAAGTTGTGACGGGATAAAACACTTAATACTATTAGAGAAGTAAGCTAACAAAATGAGAATGTTCAAGGAAAATAAAAAATGAATACAAAGAAGGTGATACTTAAGGATGACAAGCATAGACTATTACATTATGGAGTCAGTAGTTCTAGCAACAGTACAGTAGTTTATTTACATTAATTATAGAATGGAAATACAAGGTGTAATTTAGAAAAGCAAGTGAACTATTCCTCATAACAGTTTCTTTGAACATATCAGAACATAGAGTAACATACTATAATTTAAGGTTAATTTGGCCAACAGTTTCAAATAACCAAGATCATAAAGGACACGAGTAAACACTTTATCAAAGAAATGCATGAAATTAGATGGCATTAAATGTAGATAGTAAATGTAGAAATTAAATGTGTGTACTCGCTTGAATGAACTATATGGGGCATAGCCAATTCATTCCAGTGTGGAATTCATTCCATCCGTTCGGCCCCAGCAACTCCCTTCCCCCCCCCCCACCCCCCACCCTCCCCAAAAAAATGCAATCACATTAATGCATATGCCAGTCCACATTTGCCTTATGAAAAATTTAAATAACAAAGAATTTGAATTGCAATGAAATAAATTGATATTGCACGATACAGTACTGTACTTACCCTACCAGTTGAGTTTTGTAGTGCAAACTTTGTTAGCCTTAATATCCTGAGAGTGCCACACACATGAATATAAATTGTTTAAAGAACAGTAACTTTTCTAACAAATGTACATTATACTCTACAGTCTGTACATAAAGTACAGACCACTAGAATCACACTACTGCAGTACACTTATATCATACAAACTACACTTTGTACATTTAATGTCATTAGAACTGTGCTGTACAGCTCAATTGGCACTCCCAGGTAAGTTATGGCTAGTGCTGGGTGCTGGTCTAGTTGCCTGAGCATCAGCAGAAGGTGTGTCCTTGCTAGTGCTGGGTGCTGGTCCAGTTGCCTGGGCATCAGCAGAAGGTGTGTCTTTGTTAGTGCTGGGTGCTGGTCCAGTTGCCTGAGCATCAGCAGAAGGTGTGTCTTTGCTAGTGCTGGGTGCTGGTCCAGTTGCCTGAGCATCAGCAGAAGGTGTGTCCTTGCTAGTGCTGGGTGCTGGTCCAGTTGCCTGAGCATCAGCAGAAGGTGTGTCTTTGCTAGTGCTGGGTGCTGGTCCAGTTGCCTGAGCATCAGCAGAAGGTGTGTCCTTGCTAGTGCTGGGTGCTGGTCCAGTTGCCTGAGCATCAGCAGAAGGTGTGTCTTTGCTAGTGCTGGGTGCTGGTCCAGTTGCCTGAGCATCAGCAGAAGGTGTGTCCTTGCTAGTGCTGGGTGCTAGGTCCAGTTGCCTGAGCATCAGCAGAAGGTGTGTCCTTGCTAGTGTTGGGTGTTAGGTCCAGTTGCCTGAGCATCAGCAGAAGGTGTGTCCTTGCTAGTGCTGGGTGCTAGTCCAGTTGCCTGAGCATCAGCAGAAGGTGTGTCCTTGCTAGTGCTGGGTGCTGGTCCAGTTGCCTGAGCATCAGCAGAAGGTGAGTCCTTGCTAGTGCTGGGTGCTGGTCCAGTTGCCTGAGCATCAGCAGAAGGTGAGTCCTTGCTAGTGCTGGGTGCTGGTCCAGTTACCTGGGCATCCTCAGAAGGTGAGTCCTTGCTATTGCTGGGTGCTGGTCCTGTAGGCCTACTGTGAAATCATACCAAAAACTTTGGAATCTTAGATTGTTTCTTTGTTGTGAGCTTCATTATAATATCTTTCATGTCCTTTAGGTGCAGGTAATAATCTGTCAGCTCTTCATTATCAGTTACAATAACCAAATCAAGCAGATCATTAACCTTTTGCAATGATGCAGCATATGGAATAGGTAACACACTATCATCTTCCTCTTCCACATCTTCATCATTATTACCAGTAACACACTGGATAATCTCATCATCAGTTAATTCACCATAACCTGGATCATCAGCATCATTACCTAACCACTCATTCACATCAGAAAGTTGCAAATCTTCCTCACCTGCATCTCTGAATGTCTCAAAAATCGCATTATCAAAGCCCTCAAAATCATAGTCATCTACATCTTTATTCTAACCAGGTACCAGACTCAGAATTTTATTCCATGCATTCTTTAATGTGGTGACCTTCAACTCGCTCCATGCCTTGGCCTAGTTGTAAATTGCATCTTTAATTGAATATTTCTTGAAATTTTCTAGTGTTCTACTAGCCTTCGTATCCTTATTAGGCATCTCGTCTTCCTCAGAAAGCAGAACTTCCATAATATCTGAATTCATAGCTCTTTTATAAAGCCTTTGAGAGCATAGATAACCCCTAATCCATGGGCTGTATTACAGATGTAGTGTTTGGTGGTAAAGCCATACATGTTATTTTGCCATCAGGCGATGTTAATTTAGCAATGGGGTGAGCTGGGGCATTATCTGTCAACAACATTGCCTTTACCTCAGCAGGATGAATTCTGCACATCCTGCAGAATTCATCCTGCAGAATTCATATCTGCTGCTTTTTTACTTCTTTACAAAAGTGATTCTGGAACCAATCCTCAAAAGTAATCTGTGTGAACCAGGCATTTTTTGTGTTGTAGTAGATGACAGGTAGTCTGTTCATGCAGTTTTTCAATGCTTTTGGGTTGGCAGATTTCCCAACAATTGCGTACTTTGTTCGGTGACTGCCATCTGCGTTACAGCACAATAATGCTGAAATTCTTTCCTTCTTTACCTTGCAACCAGGAATTCTCTTCTCAAGCCTGAAGGCCAAGATGTTTCTTTGAAGGCATTTCCAGTTAAAGCCTGTTACATCTGCATTGTACACTTAAAACCAGCTTAGATTATTAGATATCATGTGCTGAGAAAGTTTATGCTTATATGCATTAGCACTTCCAACATCTGCACTTAATGCCTCGCCACAATTTTTCTTGTTAATGATGCCATACCTCTCTTTAAATCGACATACTTATTCAATACAAGCCTTGAAATTGTCTATGTTTAACTTTACAGCAAGTCTTTCAGCTGCATTTCTAATAGAATCAACTCAAACAGGAATTCCTTTTGCACGATGCTGTGTAAACCATTTAAATACAGACGAGTCTAAATCCATATACTTAGCAGGTTTCATTGTTTTCCTGTTGCCTATTGCTTGAGTTTGAGCAAAGAATTTCTTAATATTATCCTTCTGCTTTTTTATATCACAAATTGTAGCTTTACCGATGTTGAATTCTTGGGCGAGTTGAGTGACAGAGTATCCACGCTCTGCTTTCTCTGTCAAGTCAACTTTCTGATCAATTGACAAATGTTTTCTCTTTTGTTTTATACCTTCAATACCATGAATGCTGCTCTGAGACATCTTGACAGATTAAATGTGTTCAAACAGTAAAAATTGTTCAAATTTATCACAAATATCCTTCGCACGCGAGCCCGACGTTTTTACCCCAGGAAGAGGAGAAGCACATGGTGCCAGCCATCTCATCCAGGCCCAACGCATTAACATGACCTGTGCTTATTTTATAGGCATACTCAAAATTTAATGTACATATTGACTGTTACAAATTGTTTTATTTAAAATATTATTATTGTTATAATTAGAGAAATATTGTTAGTTTTGAAGTTTTATGCATTTTATACAGTACAGTTCTGTATTAACCCTTAAGCTGTGCATGGCATACATATACGACAGGACCTGATGGTAAAGTTCAATTTCTCAAATTTGCTCTAATGCTTTCCAATTTTTTGTGCATACTAGCAAATCCTGCAACTTTGTCTAAATGATCACAAACGTAACTTGTAAAGTAAGAAAATAAAAAATAATTATAAAATTGAATATTGAAAACTTCAGATATTGAGATCAGCTGCAAAAATATAAACTATCACCAATTGTTCATTTGGTGTTATTATGCTTTCAGAATAGTATATGATCTTCATTTTCATAGATTTAGAATATATGTTTTCAGTTTAGTTTACTGTAAAAAAATATCATCAATGTGGCATTTGAATTATGTGCCAAATTTAGAAAAAAAATTGATAACTACAAATGTTCAGGGTTTGTGAAAAATCCATTCTAATAGGATTGTAGAACAGACAACTGTGCACATTATTTGTAAAAATGGTGAGAATCGGTCAGAAACCGAATTTTTTGAAGCTGACTCAAAGTTTTAGAGATAACTGAAGTTAAAGTTATCGACAATGAATAAGGTAGTTCTAATTCATTAATTTACATATATGTTTTAATAAACGTTGTTTGGCATTCGTACTCGAATATGTGAAAGTTGTAGGTCAATATGTGTTGGAATGATGTCAAGAAAAAATACCCCCCCCAAAAAAAAACTAAATACTGTATAGGGAAAATTATAATGATTTAGGGGATAAAAATGTATATGGTGGCACCTCGATTAACGAGTTTAATCCTTTCTGGCACCGAGCTCGTTATATGGAAAACTCATCTTAAGAAACAAATTTCCCCATATAAAATAAAGGAAATAAATTTAATCCGTTCCACTCACAAAAATATCCATACTTGTATGACATTTTATAATGTAAATATAATACTGCACATATATTTATGAATGTTTTGTTGCACTATTTTCATGTTTACCTTATGAAGAGTCGTTGCTGGCTTGAATGAGACGATGGAGAGGTGGGAAGGAGGAGAGGGGTTATGGTGTGGAAGGAGAATCCACCTCTGAATCAGGGGGGCTCTCTCGGGAATTTCTCCCCACTGGGACTGGTTTGTGGTTCACTATCACTGGCTCTTCTTTTCTCTACTTTTCCAAAGAACGTATCTATTAACAATTGCTTTTGTCTTTGTTTTAGGATGTTCCTAAAACGAGTCAGCAAATTGTTATTAAACATGTTCACACACCGGGTTGTCACTGCTTTATCAGGGCAGCTTTTCCAAGAATGCAGTCACCTTTTCAAACATTCCCAACACTTCCCTGATCTCACTGGAAGAGGCAGCATCCTCCCTTACCTCCTCATCTCCTTACTAATGGTGCAAATTGTTGATGAGGACCTGCCATACTTCCTTGTGAGATCATTCACACAGACACCACGCTCATGCTTTGCTATTATTTTCTTCTTCAAATCCACAGTAATTGTGTCTTTCTTCCTCTTGACAACACTATCTTTAGCAAGCAGCTTCTTTGATGACATCTTGCGTTACAAATTGTAGTCACAAAACCACAAAATACCGAAAGAAAAGCGCAAATAAATGCAGAGGGATGCTTGTCGTGCGCGATACAACAGCAACACTGGTGTCGGAGGCGTCCGAGAATTTGCAAGAACCCGCGAGACGCTAGGAAGCACCATGTGGTTTTGCTCGTTAATAGAGGTGAAGCTCGTCAATAGAGACAAATTTGCTGTGAGTGGCTCGCTCGTTACTTGAAATGATCGTAGATACAGCCGCTCGTTAATCGAGGTGCTACTGTACTTTATTAAAGTGATAAAGTCCTGATCATCAAAACCGCCCAAAGAGACAAAGAAAATAGAATTTGAAATCTGTGAAAAACTCGGTCAAAAAAAATTCAAAGTCCCAAGTTCTGCCAGTTGTGACTGAATCATTTGGTGACCAATTTCATTCTATCTTGACATAGTTAGGGATGGGTATGCACTCTCCAGGATGTAGAGGTTACATCAAAATGAGATAATAAACAAAGGAGACAAAAAAAATATATATATTTTTTGGATATTGGTGACAGTAACAGATATTAACATTTTTATGATATATAACAAAATAGAGCATGATAACATACTCATTATTATTGGTATTATGATGTATTACTCAGCAATGCTATACAGACACCAGCTGTATATCCACTTTGTGGACACTTCTTGCTACTATTCTTCTTCTTTGTACATTGGACAGGTGTTTGCATCTCTTTATTACTGCATTATCCCTCAGTTCCAGTTAATAGGAGCTGTTCTCCTTATCAACAAAATGTTCTCCTTTTTAAAAAAAAATGGTCTTAAATACATTTTGAAAATATTGGAATGAAACTTTCATGATGCTTATGCCAATAAGTTGGAGATTTGTTTAGCATTTAATATTAATTTTCACATAATTAAAATATTTTTTGCCCAGCCCAGGCTATAGCAGCTTAAGGGTTAATGCACGTGGTTTGTATTACGTAGGCTGTCAGAGAGGGAGGGGAGGCAGCCGAGAACCCGCCCATACCCACTTCCTGCCCACCCTCCTTACTCCTGCCCACCCTCCTTACTCCTGCCCACCCTCCTTACTCCTGCCCACCTCCTTACTCCTGCCCACCCTCCTTACTCCTGCCCACCCTCCTTACTCCTGCCCACCCTCCTTACTCCTGCCCATCCTTCTTACTCCTGCCCACCCTCCTTACTCCTGCCCACCCTCCTTACTCCTGCCCACCCTCCTTACTCCTGCCCACCCTTCTTACTCCTGCCCACCCTCCTTACTCCTGCCCATCCTCCTTACTCCTGCCCACCCTCCTTACTCCTGCCCACCCTCCTTACTCCTGCCCATCCTCCTTACTCCTGCCCACCCTCCTTACTCCTGCCCACCCTCCTTACTCCTGCCCATTCTCCTTACTCCTGCCCACCCTCCTTACTCCTGCCCATCCTCCTTACTCCTGCCCACCCTCCTTACTCCTGCCCACCCTCCTTACTCCTGCCCATCCTCCTTACTCCTGCCCATCCTCCTTACTCCTGCCCACCCTCCTTACTCCTGCCCATCCTCCTTACTCCTGCCCACCCTCCTTACTCCTGCCCACCCTCCTTACTCCTGCCCACCCTCCTTACTCCTGCCCACCCTCCTTACTCCTGCCCATCCTCCTTACTCCTGCCCATCCTCCTTACTCCTGCCCACCCTCCTTACTCCTGCCCACCCTCCTTACTCCTGCCCATCCTTCTTACTCCTGCCCACCCTCCTTACTCCTGCCCATCCTCCTTACTCCTGCCCATCCTTCTTACTCCTGCCCACCCTCCTTACTCCTTCCCACCCTCCTTACTCCTGCCCACCCTCCTTACTCCTTCCCACCCTCCATACTCCTGCCCACCCTCCTTACTCCTTCCCACCCTCCTTACTCCTGCCCACCCTCCTTACTCCTTCCCACCCTCCTTGCTCCTGCCCATCCTCCTTACTCCTGCCCATCCTTCTTACTCCTGCCCACCCTTCTTACTCCTGCCCATCCTTCTTACTCCTGCCCATCCTTCTTACTCCTGCCCACCCTCCTTACTCCTTCCCACCCTCCTTACTCCTGCCCACCCTCCTTACTCCTTCCCACCCTCCATACTCCTGCCCACCCTCCTTACTCCTTCCCACCCTCCTTACTCCTGCCCACCCTCCTTACTCCTTCCCACCCTCCTTGCTCCTGCCCATCCTCCTTACTCCTGCCCATCCTTCTTACTCCTGCCCACCCTTCTTACTCCTGCCCATCCTTCTTACTCCTGCCCACCCTCCTTACTCCTGCCCACCCTCCTTACTCCTGCCCACCCTCCTTACTCCTGCCCATCCTCCTTACTTTTGCTCAAAGCACAATACCTACAAAAAGTTATTTAATTTTTCTAAACATTTACTATGTTTTGGTGGGAAAAATTTAGTCATAGAAACCTTAAATTTGTTTTATTTTGCCTTAATAGGTAATACTGCTTCCAGTCTCTGCTCGGCTACCCAGGACGATAGCAAACACAACTTCTGCCCATTAATGATGGTAAGGACAATTTTATTCTGACTGTACTACCAGTGTGTGTGTTTATCATGTTGATGTCAATAACCAGTGAATGTGAGTGTATTAATCAAGATATTTTCATTAACTAGTGTATTAATGCTGGTCTTGTCCTGTCACGTCTTGAGTCTTGTTCTGTCACACATTCAGGCCACAATTTTTTCCAGCCAGAGATCAGGGTTCTTTGAGTCACTTCTTGCCAGGCTTTGTCAACGAGTTCTAAAGCACTACAAATGTTAAAATGGTGTTTCCACAACTCTTTGAGGGTGAAGTTTGTGGCTTCAGTCACTTCAAAACATTTCTGGAAAAGTGCCCTTTCATAAAGTTTCTTAAAATTCGCTATGATTTTCTGGTTCATAGGCTGAATTAGAGGAGTGGTGTTAGGCGGAAGGAACTTTACTGTGAGAAATTTATTGTATCTGGGCAACAAATCATCTTCCAAGCCTGGAGGATGAGCAGGAGCATTGTCGAGGTGAAGCAGGGCCTTGAGTGGCAAATGTTTCTCCTGCAGATATTTTTCTATGGCAGGGCACATCACTTCATTCACCCACTCCGTAAAAAAAATCCTAGTCACCCATGCCTTATTATTAGCCCTCCACATCACACACATTTGGGTTTTCTGCACTTTATACTGTTTGAAAACCCTTGGATTTTCAGAATGATACACTAGCAAGGGTTTAATTTTCAAATCGCCACTCGCATTTGAACACAGCACAAGCGTAAACCTATCTTTCATAGGCTTGTGTCCGGGCAAGGATTTTTCCTCCTTGGTAAAATATGTCCTCTTAGGCAATCTTTTCGAGAACAGTCCTGTTTCATCACAATTAAACACCTGTTGCGGTAGGTAACCCTCAGCCTCTGCAAACTCCTTAAATTCTTCAATAAATTTCTCAGCGGCTGGTTTGTCTGAGCTGGCTGCCTCCCCATGCCTCACAACACTATGAATACTGCTTCTTTTTCTAAATTTCTCAAACCATCCTCTGCTTGCCTTAAAGTCTCTTTCTGCACTCGTTCCAGGGGTTTTCTTTACAAGTTCTTCATGCAATACTCTGGCTTTCTCACAAATGATGGCCTCCGAAACACTATCACTTGCTAACTCCTTGTTGTGTATCCAAATTAATAACAACTTTTCCACTTCCTCAAGTATTTGTGGTCTTTGTTTCGTGATTGTTGATACTCCTTTTGCCACTTTGGCACTCATAATGTCCTTTTTATCGGAAAGTGTAGTGCATATCGTTGACGTGGATTTGTTGTACTGCCTACAAAGTTCAACAACACGTGCACCATTTTCATGCTTCCGAATGATCTCTTGCTTTTCCTCTATTGTCATCCTCACATGCGATTTCTTGCCTTGAACCTTGCCACTGCCTTTCTTGGGACCCATTGCGATGTATATTATAACAAATTTTATGCTCAAATAGCAAACCTTCGAAAATAAACGATAAATCCTTGTGAAGAATTCAGGTGGGATAGTCACTGGGCGCGAGGCACTGGCAAACTGAGCGGCAATCGCTGAGCCACCACGCGCTAGGTCGGCCCGTACACGTATCAACAAACTCGTATCCTGAGGCAACCCTCGTAACCCGATGCAAATTTTCCGAGCAAATCCTGCTCGTAACCCGAAAAACTCGTAACCAGGGACGCTCGTAAGCCGAGGTACCACTGTACATGAATATTATATGGTAATAATACAAGATGGGCAAGGATATGCAATATAAACAGGCAAAAAAAAAAAAAGAGAAAGTGAGAATTAGACAATTAGATTAAGATTATGAATAAACAAATGGATTCAGATTCAAAATAATTAATAAAAAAGGAAACATAATTAATCAAATTAAAAATTCAGTAATCTCTTAAGATTGTAATACAGTAATATTATATGGTAATAAGACAAGTTGGATAAGGGTATGCAATAGAAACAAACACATATGGGCTGGAAACACTGATGCACTTAAAGCTTAAGAATCCATTAACAATACTGGAATATTAGACAACAAACAAGACTAGTAGCTAATATTAATGGGCAGATATATAAGTGAGAAATTAAATTATTAATTTTTAATTCACAAAGTAATGAATTAAAGATTCAGATAATTTGACAGATTAAGAGTTCAAGGTTTATAACATTTTGGGAAATTGAAGTGTTAGTATCAACAGATAAATGGGTAAGTTGCAAATATTATAAGCTAAGAATATGATAACTAGACAAATTAAGCATTCAAAAAATTATTACATTATATAAAATTGAAGTCATTGTAGTAATAGTTATAAGAGGGTAAATTATATGTATTTAAAACCAATTATATAAAAAAGAAGCATATATTAATTTATATAAAAATATAAAAAAACTAAATTTAAATAAGGTTAGCCTAGGAAAGGCTTGGTCACTCGTGTGTTAGTTTCAGCAATGACATTGGAAGTTTGCTGGTTTCCAGTTATGTTACAATCAACAAAGAAAGCCTATAATTGTTGGACATTTTTTATTTCACGTCTTTTGCCTGTTCTTTCTTAGCAATGATTGTTCCATTCCTGGTGTAGCACTGCTTGATAAGATTTAGGTTTTGTTTGTGAACATGATGCAGTCTGTAGAGGAGGATCAACGCTGCTTGGTAAGGCACTCATTAATATAAAGGTTAGTTTTATATTTATAGCTGATTGAATGAGATCTTACTTATCATTGGGATAAGCTAGTTTAGTGAGCTTATCTGTCTGGTGCTTTAGTGATTGTTTTTATCTATTCTGATAGATTTAATAGTATCATTAAAGTTTATCTCTGATCTAATCAGTTGATGAGCTACACCTGAATAGTTCTCACATTCTTGTTCTTCAGGCAGTTTAGTAGAGCTGATGGTGAGCAAATCATGGAGTTTTTGTTGATCCCTCTTGTTTGGAGAACCTGAAACACTTATAAATCCATTACAATAGAACCTCGAGTGACGACCGCTTCAAATGGCGTGCAATTTGGTTAACGAACACCCTGATTGCCGACAATTCGTCTTGTTAGGCGAGCGCTCGTTTGAATAATGTGAACACCACATGGTGGGGTCGCGCTGCTTCTCGCAGATTCTCGGACGCCTCCGATGATGCAAATAAATTATTTTTCTTTGTTTAACCCTCAAACCGCTAGGGGCCCAAATGGAATTCACACCCACAGGCGCAACAAAAAAAAAAATTCCAAAAAATTCTTTCGTCTTATAGAAGTGTTCATTTTTGTTCCCTGATCACGGAAAAAATAACAAAAATATCGTAGGTGGCATATTTTAGCCGCAATAGGGTAGGGAAGTGTGGCAAAAAAGGGGCGTTGGCAGAGCCTTCGCCAGACGAGGTCTACTCCGCCTGAGCTGTCAGACGGCAGTTGCCACAAATATATTATTACCTAATTATTTCAATGTCTCTGATTGATTTTTTCTTATAGTTATTTTGCAGTAATATTATTCCTAAGTTCCCTGTTTATTGTCTCCCAGTCTACCATTTTATTATTATAATTTAATTTACTGAATAACCCATCTCTCGCTTGATCATTGTTTAGGTCTATTCTGGGTATTGATGGTAGTTTACACTTCAATGAGCTTGTGATCTGAGTATGTGGTATCTGATATCGTAATGTCCCTGATTATGCCTTCATTGTTTGTAAAGACCCGATCTAGAATATTTTCATTTCTCGTTGGTTCTGATATCTGCTGGTTGAGTGAAAATTTATCACAGAATCTAAGCAGCTCTCTAATCTGTGGTTGGTTATGTCCTGATAGATTTCCTTGTATAATATTATTGTTTGCTATTCTCTATCTTAGATTTGGCAAGTTGAAGTCACCTAAGAAGATAATATCAGGTATCGGGTTCACCAAATTATCAAGGCTATTCTCTATTTTGTTAATCTGTTCTGCGAATTCCTCAGCCGTTGTATCTCGCAGTTTGTATATTAGAATAAAAACTAAGTTTATTTTCTCTATTTTTACTCCCAATACCTCTACCACCTCATTTGTAAAGTCAAGGAGTTCCAAGCATACAAGGTCTTCCCTAATATACAGACCCACTCCTTCATGTGACCTAAATTACCCTATCACACCTTTATAGATTATATCCTGGAATCCAGATCTCACTGTCGAAGAATTCCCTTGCATGGGTTTCTGTGAAAGCTTCAAATACTGCATTTGATTCAGTGAGGAAGCCATTTATGAATTGTACTTTGTTTTTGTTTTTTCTTGTTTTTAGTCCTTGCATGTTGGCAAAGATGAATGAGTTTACTCAATTTGGGATAGTTTGACTGGGAGACTTTTTTGGCAGGTACATTATGTGAGGACATGTTTAGTTTGTTTGGCCCAGTGCTGATTGTTGTAGGGCAGTTGCCTGTCATAGTTGTAGTTCCTTTTTGGTGTACTCACCTAGTTGTGCTTGCAGGGGTTGAGCTTTGGCTCTTTGGTCCCGCCCCTCAACCGTCAATCAACTGATGTACAGATTCCTGAGCCTACTGGGCTCTAGCATATCTACATTTGATACTGTGTATGGAGTCATCCTCCACCACATCACTTTCTATAGTGCATTCCATTTACTAACTACTCTGACACTGAAAAAGTTCTTTCTAATGTCTTATGGCTCATTTAGGTACTCAGCTTCCACCTGTGTCCCTTTGTGCGTGTACCACCTGTGTTAAATAATCCATCCTTGTCTTCCCTGTCAAATTGTAATTTGTGTCTGTAATGTATCTGTATATGTATCGGGTGTGTAATTGTATCTGTGATTCTGGTATGCAAGTGGGTCTGGCATCCAGTTCCATACATTCTCTATGTCCCCCCTTTTGAAATCTCTTTTGGCTTGGTATAAAAAATTAATTGAGTTTCCTCAAAATTCATTATCTTGTTTGACACTCTTTATGCAACGTTTCGTGCCTTTCACATGAAAGTATTGGCAGCTGAGGTCATAGCATTTTCTGTCCTCGAGTGAGGTTTGGCACATGTCAGGATAGAAAAACCTACATGTTGATCCAAATTGACACTGTCCTTTCCTAAGTACATTTAAACATTTTTTGGGATGGTGGTAACTGCATTCTAATCCTTTCTTATTACCAGCATATCTATGTCTGCATATGCCCTTTACATAAAATTTATATATCTGTCCTTCTGGTCTGACTCGTTCTATCTGGGACTGTTGTAGTGTTTGTACCTATCGTGCTGTCTATTACACTTTCTAGTCTATGGTCGTCAGCATCCGGGCATACTGAATCAGAGTTTAGAACTTCCAGAGTTTCTGCTTCAGTTTCCTCCCTGACTATAGATTCTGCCTCTGGTCTATTAGAATTATTGTTGTTCATTTCAAACTCTCTCTGGATGGCTGGTACGCTTTCAATGAATTATGTTTTCCGGGATTATGCGTCATGTTATCTAGAAGGTTTTTTAGGATATTCCAAGATGGCAGGTCATTTTTATACACCCAGAGCAAATGGCCAGCTCTCAGTCCCATGGTGTTACTCCTATACAAGCTGAATGAAATCTATTCTTACATATATAACATTCAATTCCTGTTGCTTTCGACTTTTAAGGTTTTATTAGTGGCAGCAAATTAATTTGTTAACTGCCATTTTCTGGCGGGGAGCCCCGTCGGCTCCCCGGAACTTTACCAGGCTGATATGCTAATGTCAGACTTTGGCATCAGTCATGTGTATGGAAATCTAGGGCCTACCGGGGACCACGGCCAGAACCTGGCCCCCTCAGAGAGGCAAGGGGAGCAATGGCCTATAGAAACCCCCGTGTCGTTGGAAGCATTCTATGTCTGCCATCGACCGGGTCAAGCATCCAGAAAGGTAAGCATTCCAAAACAAACCCCTATTCTGGTGAAAATTGCTACCTAAAGCCGAACTAGTGGATAGAACTCCTCAACAGAAATCAAGCAAACTAGTATAACATCATACGTCACCCCGCCGCTGTCTGCGCAGCTCCCCCCTCCCCGGGAGGGGGAAGGGAGAGCCCCAGACCTCCCACGCCGGCTATCCACCCATCAGTTCTGAGGCTGGATGTCAAAACACGCGAAAAACCACCGCTGCCACATCCAGCCAGTCCTCCCTCACTCCTCCAACATCCTGGGTCACCATCACCACCAGTGTGGAGGTGCCAGTTTTCTATTTGGTGTCCTTAGTATTTCAGTATTTAGTAAACTGTCCTCAGTATTTTACTATTTCTAATATTACAGTATATGTATATTTAAATTTATATGCTTAACCCTTATGTACAGGTACTTATTGTATGTAGAGGAGTACAAGTCACTGTTGTTGACCGTAACCTTCCCCTCAGGTCTCTGGGTTGATGTGTCCTGTTGCCACTTCTTTGTTCTTAAACCATTAATGACTGGTTGGCTGTATCCATTATCATAAGGAATTTTATGCTTACTTTCTGGCTTCCTCTGTTGACTTACTCTATTATTTATTTCTAGATTCCCATTCCCATATTTCAATATAAATTCACAGTATATTCTCACTGAGGACGGCTCTAGCCCTGGTCACCTCGTGGCTAGTGTATACAGTATATTCTCACTGAGGACGGCTCTAGCCCTGGTCACCTCGTGGCTAGTGTATACAGTATATTCTCACTGAGGACGGCTCTAGCCCTGGTCACCTCGTGGCTAGTGTATACACATTCAAGGGTGTTGCCTTATTTTGGCACTCTTATACATCTCCACTTTTTCACATGGCAATATTCCTACATTTCAACTTTTATGTGTCGTGTTACACTTCACTGTAACTTCACTGAATCACTGTTTTAGAATAGCTAATACAGTGGAACCTCAGTATTCGGATTTAATTGGTTCCTGAAGGGGAGACGAATGCCAAAAAGTGCGAATGCCGAATAATTTGTTCTCATATGAAATAATGTAAATTGGATTAATCAGTTTCAGACCACAAAAATAAATATAGTTATACAATAATTAAATGAAATAAATGCTAACACACTTTACCAACACTTAGACATATGTTGATGGCATATGTGGAAGGTGGTGAGGCAGAGGAAGAGAGATGTTCTTGGCAGGGGAGTTCCATACCATTATAACTTCTGGTAGTTGTGCTTCTGGGATTCTTTCTCTTTTCTGTCTTTTTCTGTTTCCCTCATTACACTCACTGGATGCTTTTCTTACAAGAAACTTGTCCAAGGATAATTAATTTTGTCGGCACTTTAACCCTTAAATTGCGCATTGCATCATATGATGCTTTGACCGACTTGCAGTAAATTGCGCATCGCATCGTATGATGCTGTGGAGTACTATGCAAGATTTAAACGGCCCACGGGTACACGGGGTTCACCACACCTTCATCAGGGCTCTTGTAAACAGATGCCATAAAAAAAATTTGTGGGCTAAATTCCCGGGTGTTAAGGGCCTCAGTATTGAGTGAGCTACCAAGCCTGACGCACGCAGCATGAGCTCACAGCACTGCTGTTCAGCTTGTGACCACAACATTGCCTAAAGATGCCATAATATACTTGTTCATGCTATTATGTAGTGATGATATTATTACAGAAGACCCCTGACTGTGATAAAACTGACCAGGGTTCTGATAATAGCTGGATTGTGGTGATATTTAGCGCTGTCCTCCATGGAGGGAGGAGTAATGCTGTGGGAGGGAGGGTGGTGGCGTTGTCTTCTGACTGTGTGTGGCCACCTTTTATTGACTGCACTCAACATAGCAGCTTAGTGGTTCGCTATGGTGAACAAAAATGTAGATACTTCTATATAATGTGTGTATAGAGGGTATAAACAGCAATAGGAGAAGGTTGGGAGCCGCCATTTTGGTGAGGAAGGTGGCATCGTCTGCACGACTTATGTTGTTTACTGGTGACCACTATGGTCTTTGGACACCATACCAGTTTACTTGTACAAGTATGGTGAATAAAACAGGTAGATACTTATATATAATGTGTGTATATAGCGTAATAACACCACAAACAGTAGTGTTGGAGGAGAAATATTAGTGCGTCTGGCCTTGAGGGCGGCCGCCACCAGTTGACTGTGTGAGTAGCTACTTCTTGGTGCCTTTACTCACCATACAAGCTTAGATGTACAGTTATGGTGAACAAAACATGTAAATACTTATATATAACGTCTGTATATAAAAGCAAAAACAGAATGGTGGGAGGAGAATGGTGGCAAGTCAGGTAAAGTGAGGGAGGGAGGGAGAGGCAGCCAGTGGCGGGCTGCCACTGGCTGCCATTGCCACTGCCACTCAGCATACCAACTTAGTGGTTCGTTATGGTGAACATGAATGTAGATACTTTTATATAGCGTCTGTCTATAGTGAATAAAAGCAAAAACAGTATTGTGGGAGGAGAATGTGGGTGAGTCAGGTGACTTGAGGGAGGGAGCAAGTAGCAGCCAGTGGCGGGCTGCCACTGGCACTACCACTCAGCATGCCAACTTAGTGGTTCGTTATGGTGAACACGAATGTAAATACAGTACTTATATATAACGTCTGTATATAGTAAATAAAAGCAAAAACAGTATGGTGGGAGGAGAATGTGGGCAAGTGAGGTGTTGAGGGAGTGAGTGGCTGGCTGGTGTGTGGCAGTCACTTCTCGATACTTTTTGACTTATAATAGCAGCTTAGTGGTTCGTTATGGTGAACAAAACATGCAGATACTTATATATAACCTGTGTATATAGTGTAATAACCGACAAAGTATTTGTTCACTGTTTGATGAACATAATTGAATCAACAATATGCACACCATATTTTTGAGTACAGTGATGATTCACTTATTTTATTATATAAATATATCACACTACACACTATTGAATAATATTACAGCAAAAAAACTACGAAAAATCAATCAGAGACATTGAAATAATTAGGTAATTATCTCTTTGTGGCAACTCCGGCCTGACAGCTGGCAAGCAACAAAACGTCTGGGACGCACGCTGAGTCAGCGCCTGTTTTTTGCCAGACTTTCCCTCCCTATAGCGGGCAATATATGCCACTTACGATTTTTTTATTATTTTTCCCATGATCAGTGAACACAAATTAACAGGTTTAGAAGAAAATAAAATTTTTTTTTTTTTTTGGTATGCGCCTGTGAGTGACACGTGCTAAATAGCCAGGCGCCATACAAGGGTTAACCCCTCAACTGCGCAACACGCCTGCAGGCCCTCGACGGGGGGTGTGCAACGCGCCTCCAGGAATTTTATATTTTTAGCGTATAATTCAAAACTCCCGCGGCTACATGGGGTTCACATCAGCTTCCTCAGGGCTCTTATAAACAGATGGCATCTTTAAAAAAAATCGTGGGCAACATTCCCGGGTGTGAGAGCCTCAGTAGTGAGTGAGCAACCAAGGCTGGCACACGCATCATGAGCTCACAGCACTGCTGTTCAGCTTGTGACCACAGCATCACCAAATAATGTCAAAATATATATATAACTTGTATTATTTAGCCATGATAGTATTATAGAGGAGCCTGAGTGTGATAATGACTGGGTACAATGTTCAAATATCAGTGATTCAATGCTGTTCACAATGTTCACAGCGCTAGCCACAGCACCACAGCATTATTTCATCCATCTAGACACCTTCAAACGATTTCTTATGTTACTTTACAAAATAAAGCTGTAGTCAGTTATTCATTTACAGGATTTAGTGGGCCAGGATTGTGATAATAGCTGGATTTTGGTGATAATTAGCGCTGTGCATAGTATTGTGAAAGGATGAAGTTTGGTGAGGGAGGGAGAGAATCCATATAGCGTCACTGTGTGGGGCAGTCACTCTTGTTTTGCTCACTATACTAGCTTAGTGGTTCGCTATGGTGAACACATATGTACATGGATATATAGAATGTGTATATGTAGTGTAATAACAGCAACAGGAGTAAGTTGGGAGGAGCTATTTTGGTGAGGGAGGTGACGTCATAATAGTAGCATCGTCTGCTGGCTGCTGTGTGATTTCTCATGCAGTGTATGGCGGCCACTGTGCTGTTTGGACACAATTCCAGCTTACTTGCATAGTTCTGGTGAATAAAACATGTAGATACATATACATAACATGTGTAAATAGTGTAATAAAAACAATAACAGTATGGTGGGAGGAGGAGTGATGATGAGTACGATGTTGGAGGAGTGAGGGAGGGCTGGCTGGGAGTGGCAACTCACACTTGAGGAGTTCTGAGTGTGTTTATGGTGAATGTATATAGTGTGTAATAGTGTATAGTGTGTAAATATGTTGTAAATATACATAAATGAACATGAAACATTGTTGTGAGTAACAGTATGGTGGGAGGAGGAGTGATGGTGAGTACGATGTTGGAGGAGTGAGGGAGGACTGGCTGGATGTGGCAGCTGACACTCGCTGAGTTCTGAGTGTGTTTATGGTGTGTGTGTATATAGTGTGTGATAGTGTATAGTGTGTAAATAGATTGTATATATACATAAATTAGCATGATACATTAGAAGTATGTGCAAGATATGTGTACACGTGTGTCATGCACGTAACACAGTGTCTTCGGACAGTACGGATGTTCTACTGCCATAAAATAGTGTACGTGTTCTTTATACATAGGATTGGCACAAAAAAAACAAATGAAATGTATTTGTAACTTTTTTTTTTTTTTTGAGATATATACAGGAGTTGTTACATTCTTGTACAGCCACTAGTACGCACAGCGTTTCTGGCAGGTCCCTGGAATATGATCCCCGCCTCGAAGAATTGTTTTTACAACCAAGTACCCATTTTACTGTTGAGTTAAAGAGAGGCTACAGTTAAGGATTTGCGCCCAGTAAATCCTCCCTGGCCAGGATACGAACCCATGACAAAGCGCTCGCGGAACACCAGGCGAGTGTCTTATCACACACCACGGAGACTGGGAGCTGAACGCAAAAAGTGAATAAAAATATATTCGTGGCAACTCGCGCATCTTGAGCCGGGCACCCTACTGGCCCTGGGAGCATATGCCACAGGCGACCGGGGATTGATGACATCACGCGCGAACTGACGGACCCCATAGTAGCCAAAGTAAGTAGTGGTACTTCGGAGTACGAGCGTCCCTGTTTACGCATTTTTCAGATTACGAGCAGGATTTGCTCGGAAAATTTACATCGGAATACGAGGGTGTTGATACTCGTAAAGGCCAACCTAGTGCATGGTGGCGCGGCGATCGCCGCTCAGTTTACCAGTGCCTTGTGCCCAGTGACTATCCCGCCTCAATTCTTCACAAGGATTCTTCACGGTGTTTTGTCGAATATTTGGCCATTTGAGCATAAAAGTTATTATATATCTCGCAATGGGTCCCAAGAAAGCCAGTGGTAAGGTTCAACCTAAGAAAATAGTTGTGAGTAGAGGCAGTAGAGGCCTTCCTCATTAAGAAAATGTGTGAAGTATGGAAAGAACTGCTAAGTTTTGTTGAAAAAACTCAACCAGAAAAGCTGTAGCAGGCCGTTGCATTGACCTTTTAAATAACAATGTGAGGTCTTACTACGGTCAAGTGTTAAAATGTAGGGAAAAAGAAACAGATTCTTAGTAAGACAAGCAAGCAGTGAGCCACAAGCAGGTCCTAGTGGTATGCAGGCAAAGCGTGCCAGAGTGTGCACACACCACCAGAAGCTGAAACTGAACCTCGCCGAGGCAAAACGTTTAAATGAGAGCAGGAATGAAGAAGAAATCAATTCTTTTTTCTACAAAGTGATAGGGGTAGGCAGACCAGTAAAGTGGTACATAAAGGCAAACCAACAAAAGCATTAAAGAGAGGGGGAGTGAAAAATAAGGAGAGGGGAAACAAGTTCCTGAAGATTGCATACACCAACATAGATGGAGTGAGATTGAAGATACTGGAGTTAAGTGATGTAATACAGCTGCAGACACCAGACATTGTTGCACTCACGGAAACAGAACTTGAAGATGTTATTTTAAATGAGGTCATATTCCCAAGGGGTTACTCAATTTGGAGACGGGACAGAAAAATTAGGAAAGGCGGTGGCGTTGCTGTGCTGGTGAAAGAACACCAAAAGGTGAACGAAATAATGACTGACAATCCACAAGAAGTTGATATAATAGCACTAGAGATCTGCCATGAGGATGATAAACTAATGATCATAAATGCATACAGTCCACCGCTAAGCAGCACATGGTCAAAGGAGGAGCTAGATAGTAAACGAGAAGGTTTTATAACAATAATGAGAGAGATTATAGCGAGAGCGGATAACGATAGATCACAACTGTTGATAGTCACCGACATCAACTTGAAATCCATAGACTAGGAAGCATATGAAGCTAAAACAGAAGATTTTTGGACCTGTAGATTTGTAGACCTCATCCTGGAAACATTTTTGTATCAACATGTTAAACAAGCTACGAGGATGAGGGAAGGGGACGTTCCCTCCATGCTAGATTTGATATTTACCAGGAAGGAGGAAGAAATATTTGACATTCAGTACCTTCCTCTCTTGGGTAAAAGTGACCATGTCTTTTTGGGAATAAAGTATGCAATGTGTTATAATCTGGAAGAAAATATGAAGGTTGATGCAATTGAAAAACCTGACTTTAGTAGAGGACATTATGGCAACCTTAAAAAAATTTTCAGTGGGTATAATTGGACAGACTTGTTGCTAGGCAAGGAAGTGAATGAGATGTATGTCAAGTTTTGTGAAATATATGATAAAGGCACAAAAAAAAATTATACCAAAACATAGAAGCAGAACTAGGAAACAGGATTGGTTCAACAGTAAGTGCGAGAGGGCCAGAGACCAAAAGACACAAAAATGGAATCAATACAGGAAGAGGCCAAACCCCTTAACATACCAGCGATACAAAGATGCGAGGAACAACTACACGGCAGTGAGGAGAGAGGTAGAAAGAAATTTTGAAAAAGGGATTGCAGACAAATGTAAAACAGAACCAGGTCTATTCTATAAATTCATAAACAACAAATTGCAGGTAAAGGATGATATACAGAGGTTGAAAATGGGAAATAGATTCACAGAAAATGAAAAGGAAATGTGTGAAACATTAAACGAAAAGTTCCAAAGTGTGTTTGTACAAAATGAAATCTTCAGGGAACCTGATACAATAAGAATTCCAGAGAACAACATAGAGCACATAGAGGTGTCTAGAGACGAAGTGGAAAAAATGCTTAAGGAGCTAAATAAGAACAAAGCAGTTGGTCCAGATGGAGTTTCACCATGGGTTCTGAGAGAATGTGCACCTGAGCTCAGCATTCCTCTTCAACTGATTTTTCAGGCATCCCTGTTTACAGGAGTTGTAGCTGATGTGTGGAAAAAGGCTAACATGGTTCCAATCTACAAAAGTGGAAGCAGGGAAGACCCCCTTAATTATAGACCGGTATCATTGACAAGTGTTATAGTCAAAATATTGGAAAAAATAATTAAAACTAAATGGGTAGAACACCTGGAGAGAAATGATGTAATATCAGACAGACAGTATGGTTTTCGATCTGGAAGATCCTGTGTATCAAATTTACTCGTTTCTATGATCGAGCAACAGAGATATTACAGGAAAGAGATGGTTGGGTTGACTGCATCTATTTAGACCTAAAAAAGGCTTTCGACAGAGTTCCACATAAGAGGTTGTTCTGGAAACTGGAAAACATTGGAGGGGTGACAGGTAAGCTTCTAACATGGATGAAAAATTTTCTGACTGATAGAAAAATGAGGGCAGTGATCAGAGGCAATGTATCGGACTGGAGAAATAAACACCAGTGATGTTTATTGTCTACATAAATGATCTACCAGTTGGTATACAGAATTATATGAACATGTTTGCTGATGATGCTAAGATAATAGGAAGGATAAGAAACTTAGATGATTGTCATGCCCTTCAAGAAGACCTGGACAAAATAAGTTTATGGAGCACTACTTGGCAAATGGAATTTAATGTTAATAAATGCCATGTTATGGAATGTGGAATAGGAGAACATAGACCCCACACAACCTATATATTATGTGAGACATCTTTAAAGAATTCTGATAAAGAAAGAGATCTAGGGGTGGTTCTAGATAGAAAACTATCACCCGAGGACCACATAAAGAATATTGTGCGAGGAGCCTATGCCACGCTTTCTAACTTCAGAATTGCTTTTAAATACATGGATGGTGATATACTAAAGAAATTGTTCTCGACTTTTGTTAGGCTAAAGCTAGAATATACAGCGGTTGTGTGGTGCCCATATCTTAAGAAGCACATCAACAAACTGGAAAAGGTGCAAAGACATGCTACTAAGTGGCTCCCAGAACTGAAGGGCAAGAGCTACAAGGAGAGGTTAGAGTCATTAAATATGTCAAAACTGGAAGACAGAAGAAAAAGAGGTGATATGATCACTACATACAAAATAGTAACAGGAATTGATAAAATTGATAGGGAAGATTTCCTGAGACCTGGTACTTTAAGAACAAGAGGTCATAGATATAAACTAGCTAAACACAGATGCCGAAGAAATATTAGAAAATTCACTTTCGCAAACAGAGTGGTAGACGGTTGGAACAAGTTAGGTGAGAAGGTGGTGGAGGCCAAGACCGTCAGTAGTTTCAAAGCGTTATATGACAAAGAGTGCTGGGAAGACGGGACACCACGAGCGTAGCTCTCATCCTGTAATTACACCAGAGAAGTCCTCACTGCCGAATGTTATAATGGAAGGGGACTCCCCTTCCAAACAGTAACACCTCTCCTCCTCCCCCCTCCTCACCATCTTCCATACACCAACAGTAGTCTTCAGCAAGGATAAGTAATAACTTGAACATACTTTTGTAGTAAAGATTTATATGAATTAGGTATAAAATTTAGTTTGAAGTGAGGTTTTTGGGTAGTCAGGAACAGATTAATTCATTTCCCATTATTTCTTATGAGGAAATTAGCTTCGGTTTACGAGTTTTCAGATTACGAGCTGTCTCCAGGAACGGATTAAACTCTTAAACCGAGGTACCCCTGTACAATTTCGACTTTTTGTTAACATATCCATACTCAGGGAAAGGTTTTTGACACTTAAAAAAAAAAAAAAAAATCCAGAGAATTTATTTCCTATGCACGGGGGTTGGGTGGGGTGCCGTATTCGGAAGCCGAGCAGCCCAGTGGTTAAGATGTTTCTAAAGTGAGACATGGCATTGCCATTCAACAGGTTTATAACACGGTTTGTCAGGAATGATAATTTTCATGAAAATGTTTGCCATTTTGCACACATTCCTTTTATTAGAGAACTAGATTTAGGAATACCAAACTCTGTGTCAAGAGCAGACACACGGGCACCACTTTCATATTCAGCTACGAGTTCTTTCTGTGGGAACCGACCTGTGAGATTTATATTTATTTAATTTATATGAATTTATATAGAATTTATATTTACGTTAATTTGTATACTTCGATAGCAATTTGTATAATGATAAGTGGACTGTATTTCTGCAATAATCTCATAATCTCACAAATCGCTCCTCTACACATTAGGGGGGTTTATATTAAATTTATATATATGCAGCCAATCAAACTACAGTATTAACTACACATTGAAGAGGTTCCTTATCTTATTGTACAGCAGGCCTTAGTCCACCAGGTATAACCAGGATTTAGACACCAAATTATCCTCTTTGAGGTAGCTTCCATCACCCAGTAACTGGTACACAAAGCAAGCTTCCTCATCTTGACCTGTCAAAAGGGCGCTAGCTGTAAAGCCAGAATCCTAATATATGACAGCTATATCAGAGAAAACACTGTACAAGGAACCATAAAGACCTGGCTTAATTACCTTTAGTATGAGGCGATCTCGTGATCTAACCGGCACACCCTATATCTATTGACATTAATGGCCATAAATGAAAGATAAACGGGTTTCGGAAAGACACTTCCCTTGAGATTGATGACAGCGTGTTGATAATGGCAGATCACTACTCTGATCTTCCATAACACTTCGTCCAAGAGAATTTATAGGAGCCGAATTTGCTCCACGACTCTGGTCTAATTACAATAACAATGGCTGGCCACTCCCTCCTCCCTGACGCCTGGCTTACATTGTCCAGATGACAGTAAGTGATAGAAGGGTCACATTTACTCTATTTTAATTCTGATAATTAAGTTAATTTATATGAGATGTTTTTATGATGGTAAAGTCCAAAGACTAATGTATTTAAGAATAATTCCCACCATAATAGGTGGTGAATTTATAATAGTATGTGGTAATGATATCCCATTTTCTATAAACGGAAATTCCACTACAATTTACATTTTCTATGGGTAACTTGTGTATACAACACAGCAATATTATCTGTCTGTATGATATTATTAAATGGTGTCGGATTTTCCGACACTTTCTTCATCTGTATCATGATGAAGAATATAACTTATTTTTTTTTTTTGCTTGGCCCTTATCACTAACCCTCATAGGTGACATGGCGACTTATTTACACTAAGAATATCAAACATATCCAAAATATCCCAGAGAAAAGTGTAGTGGGTTGTGTAGTGAACAACAGCTATGGTGAAACTGAAGCATCAGGGACGCATGTTTACTTCTGAATGCTGTGCAAACGGATGAATACCGAACATGAACACAGTGTCTGAATACTGTAACGTGTGAATTGGAAGCAGTGCAAATATTGAGGTTCCTCTGTACAAGGAAATTATGTAAATATTATATAATTTGTATTGATAAATACAGTACAGTACTGTAATATTACTTTTTGTTGCAAATACATCTAGCTTAACCAAATATTCTTTTCCACAGGATAACAAGCCAGAGGAATGTTCAGTGTGTTATAACGATTATGACGACAATCAACTACGGCCTCGCACACTGCCGTGCGGCCACACATTCTGCTCCCAGTGTATTGACAATGCTATCAAGAATGGTCAGCTGAACTGCCCCAGCTGCCGTGCCGAGCATGCTGCCACTGCTGCTACTCTGTTCCCAATTAATTATGGTATGGAAGCCCTTATCAGAAAACTAAAAGGTATCGAGGTTGTGCCAGGGGTAACAGTACCAGCAAAACCCATTAAAACTCCTGCGAGAGGAATCAGTAAGAAGTTACGTTCCCTGGTGCAGGAGCAGAAGAGCATCATCAGCAGCCTCATTACTAGCTGTGAAGAGGTACTGTCCCAGCTGGGGGAGTACCGGGGGCAGCTGGGGGACTGGAAGACTTGCCACCTCCAGCTCCAGGACAGACTCTATGCTCTGGTAGAGCAGAACAAGTCAACAATGAAGCTCTTGGAACTGGAGGATACCAGTGTGGTGGATATGACAACACAAGGAGAGGAAGGGAAGACTCAGCTGCAGGCCATGTTGGGGAGCCTCAACACAGTCAACACCCTACAGGAGGTTGACACAACCATAGACACAGCTGATGAGTGCAGCATGAAGGTAGAAGATTGGCTCAAGAAGTGCCAGGAACTCTTCCCAGATGTCAAGACTGTCCACACCTCAGTGAAGGTACGTTGCTGAAGGTCACATTGTTCTCACCCAACTGAGTGTAGTATTGCCTCTATATAAACACTTTTGACATGGAGACACAATAAGATGAGAGTTGACTTTATATATAGGAAACTTTCTGGGGGAAGCCCCTTCGGCTTCACTGAGCTATCCGGGCTGATATGAGTGTATTAGACCCCTGACATCAGTCAAGCGAATGGAGTTCTAAGCCTAACACTGACCATGAGCCAGAACCTGGCCTCCCCTCAGAAAGGCACGACAAGCAATGGCCTATAGAAACCCCGTGTGGTTGAAAGCATTCTATATCTGCCATCAACCGGGTAATGCACCCAGAAAAGTAGGCATCCCAAAACAAACCTCTATTCTGGTTAAAAGATTGCTACTGGAAGCCGAACTATTGGACAGAACTCCCCAAATGAAAAATGAGCAAACGAACCTGGTGTCACAACCTTCACAGTGCCGCCGTCTGCGCAGTAACCCCCCCTCCTCGGGAGGGAGTAGGGGAGCCCCAGACCCACGTGCCGGCTATCCACACACCAGTTCTGTGGCTGATGTGCTTCCTGGACGGTTGTGCGACTCTGGCTCTGAATTTTCCAGTGCTGTGCCTTGTGATGTGGTCCTGTCCGGTGGTGGTGTGCGAGCCAGGAGTACTTTTACCAGTACTCAGTCTGCTTGTGCCTAGGGTTACCTTCCCTAGGCAGGTAGCCCTAGAGTACTGCCTGTAAGTACTGCCCATGGAGCTTGGGGCTACCTTCCACAAATCACCTTTGGGGTCTACCGCTGCTGTGGGCTTTTGCTGCTCAGTGATTACCCTCCATTGGAGTCAGCTGAGGTGCTTCATGCACCCTTCTTTGCCTCTGGGAAGGAGGTAGTTTTCGTCACTGGTTGGGATGCAAGGTACTGTGCAGCTAGTTGTCATCTACTCATAGTGGCCGGCTCTGTTCCGCCTGGGCACGTTGTGCTCCTGCGAGATTTTTTGTTTTTTTATTGTTTTTGTTTTCCTGCCTGGTGGGGGTCTGCCCCTTGGTTTTGGTCCTCACCCAATTATATCTTGGTGGTCCTCTACTAGGTACCCGTGAGTGTACATGTCCCGTGAGTTCAGCAATTTGGAGTTTGTTTTGGTAATTTTTGGCGCTGGTTAGCAGTTCCTAGTCTAGGCTTCCCCTGGTGAGAATACGCGACAAAGGGCCCTGGAAAACCCTATGTGGCTCAGTGGTCTGATGGAGGCGTCCCTCGAGTCCCATCTTGCTTCGTACGAGTTTTAAAGGTTGCTCTGTCTCCTTATCTCAGGGTGACACTCGCTGTTTGTGCCTCCGTCATGCTGCCTGTTGGGTCGGTGACACCTTCAACCTGGAGTCCCGCGAGTTTTGTTCCTTGTTTGTACTCCAATACACCCAGTCCACTGATAATGATCTACGGGTGCAGGCAGCTACGGCATTGCATGCGCGTTTTAGGTTGCTGCAATGACCTAGGTTGGATGCTCACCCAGAAGCCCTGAGACTGCCCCATGTTTGGTTATAGGGACCCAGATTTGGGGATGTTAGTCGTTTCGACTTTGGTTTTGTCAGTGCCCCCTTGTCCTTCCCCTGCTGTTGTTCGTCTTGTTCCTCCCCCCCTCCCCCTTGCTTCTGGCTCTGATGCATCTGAGAGTTTCAGAGTCGGGGTAGGGTTTAGTTGGTGTTGAGACTCTGACAGTTTCAGGGGATGCCCCTTCCTGTGCGACGATGGAGGCATTCAAGCCTGTTCCTTCAGCTGGTGCTTCTGGGTTTGACCAGTGGGCCCTCTTTATTCCAGCTTTTCCGGTGGCTTCTGCCTTTTCTTTTGAGGCAGGGGGCTTGGAGGACGGCTCAGCCCCGGGGCCTGATGTGGAGGTTCCCGGGGCAGGGGGAGGGGATGACTTGGGAGGCTTGGGCCCATTACACCCCGCTTGGTTTTTGGTACTCTCGGAGCAGGGCTTGTTACAGTGGGTAGGGTTTTCTTATCTTCCCTCCCTGTACGAGTTTGATATGGCGTCGACTCCTCCCTGTATTCGGTTCTGTGTTTTCTTGTGTGCTTCAGTCCAGTCCTTCCGGAGGTTTTTGGCCTCTCGCATCCCACCTCATGAGGTGCAGGAGGCTCTTAAGGTGGTTCAGGTTTACCTGGGGGACAACTATGTGCACCTCAATGCGTGCTTGTTCACCCCTGCCCTTCCTCGGGATGTCGGCATTGTGCAGCTTCACATGCAGGTTCCCACCCTTTTAGCTGCCCTGGTTGCTGAGAGTTTTTGTGCCCGTGGCCTTTTGGTGTTGGTCTTGCGGTTCTTTTCCCTTCTCAAGCGGTCTTTGAATTGACTTGAAGAGGACATGGAGGCACTTGGGACCGATCCTGGGTCTAATGCGTTGGTTTTGACAGTGCGAGCATCGTCTGCCCTGTTGAAGCTGTTCGTGTTGCGGACATCCCGCATCCCTGCAGGATGCTGCAGGATGCAGTGTCTGTTTTTGTTTCTTATCTCGCATGTCGGCAGGCGATGATCTTTCAATCCGTGGAATCCGCTTGGGCTCTGGTTCTTAGGTTTCTTTGCCTGTTTGTCCTTTGCTGTTTACAGAGTCTGTGGTGGTGCAGTATCTTCAGGTAGCTTTTTCCGGTTGCCGTCCCATGTCAAACTTGTTTGTTCTCCAGGGGGCCTGTGGGGAGGTCTTCCCAGAAGGGTTGTGCCAGGGCTTGGGGTTCCTCTTGTCGTGGTAGGCCAGTGGTGCCAGTTTTGGGGATCACACAGCCTTCAGAACTGATGACGGCTGGTTAGCGCGGTGATCGCTCTGCTCATAATGGGCTTTTCATATCGTTTCTGATGGCCTGCGGTAGTGTTGGGTGGCCCCTCCTCCTTTAGGGGGTTCGGGGCTGGTGGGTGGGTCCCTCAGGTGAGTCCCGCATGTTTTCAGTTCTGAAACGGGACTGTGCAGACCTGCAGTTCATTCTGGACTTGCTCTGTCTGAGCCCTTGGGTCTCCTGTCCCTTCTTTCGGATGTCTACTCTGTCCCAGGTCTGTCTTTTCTTGGAGCCGGGCACTTGGATGGTGTCCCTTGACTCCGGGATGCATATTGGCATGTCCCAATTCATCTGGGGTTCAGGGACTGGCTTGGTTTTGTTGTGGGGCATCAGGCTTACCATTTTCATTGCCTTCCATTCAGCTCGAATCTGGCACCTTGCGTGTTCACACGCCTTACCCAGGTTATGGTGGCCCATCTGCTTCTCTTAAGGGTTCGGGTTTTGGCCTACCTTGATGACTGGATGGTGTGGGCTCCCAGCCAGTCCGCACGTCTGCTCACCAGGGATTTGGTTTTTTCCCAGCTCACCTGATTCGGGTTCCTGGTGAGCTGGAGAAGTCCCATCTGGTTCCCTCTCAGGTTCGGTCTTGGCTGGGTCTTGTGTGGGACTCTCGGAGTGCTTCCTTGTCTCTTCCTCCGGAGGCCCTTTGGCAGCAGTCCCGCCTTCGCCTGTTTCTGGGGGGATCCCGGGTCACGCGGTGGTTGCTCGAGGGTTTGTGTGGGAGTCTGAGCTTAGCAGTGATGGTCTACCCACCGGGTCGGGTTTGGTTTCGTTGGTTGTTCTGATTCCTTTGGGGTCATCCCTTCGGCCTCTCTCGCGATCGCTGGGTTTGGCCTCTGGGGGCCTTGCATCAGTTGCTGAGTCGCCGACTTCCTCTTTGGGTTTTTCGGGGGTTCACTGCCTTGCTGCCTACCCGAGCCCTCGCTCAATGTGTTCATGGACGCATTGTCTCTAGTCTGGGGCTTTGTGACCAGTGCTCAGAGTACCGGCCAGGAGTGGTGAGGTCTTTCCTTCCTGACCCACAGCTTGGTGTGGGAGTTTGTGGTGGTGTGGCTGTCACTTCGTAGGGTTCAGGTTGCTCGCGGATCGATGGTCAGGCTCCATTTGGACTGCTCCCCAGTGGTTCATTGCCGGGGTTCGATGCGGTCCTTGGCTCATTGGGGCTGGTAGCTTCGGGTGACTCGTCTGCTGAGTTCTCAGTGTTTGGCTCTCCTGGCAGTTCACATTCGGGGGGGGAGGGGGTCCAACGTCCTGGCGGACGGCCTGTCTTGGTTCATTCCACTGTCCACGGAATGGACGGTCGACGCTGACTCGTTCAATTGGCTCTGCCGGACATACGGGCTTCTGGAAGTGGACCTCTTCGCATCTGCATGGTTGGGGCGCCTCCCATTATATGTGGCACCCTTCCCCAACTGCAAGGCTGTCAGGGTCGACGCCTTCAGGCAGGACTGGTCAAGGTGGGGTTTCCTGTACCACTTCACCATTGTTCAGCTGTTACTCCAGGTCCTAACTCGCTTGGAGACTACCAAGGGAGAATAGTCCTCTTAGCTCCTTGGTGGCCCGGCCCAGCCTTGGTTTCAGGTGCTGTTTGCTCGATGTCTGAACCCCGCGGGTCTTCCCGTGGCTCTGCCTCTTTCAGTAGATCGGACCAGTCCGTTACGTAGCTGGTTCTATCTTCTCCTTGAGTCTTCATGTCCAGTCTTTTTGATGTGGGTCTATCTCCGTTTGTATGGTGATCAGGTGGCTTTGTTAATGGTGTCCCACTTTGCATGCTTCATCTCTGTTTCAGTATGAAGTTTCCTGGCGGTCCTTCTGTTATTTCTTATCCCTTCGTAGGTCTCTGTTACGGTTGTCCTCTCCTTCCTTTCGTTGTTGTTTTGGGACTGTCATCTTATGCAGATTACTGTATAAACCCGCTAATCTGGACTATATGGGTAGGACCCCATGCCAGATAAGCCGGTTTTCTGGATTAACATACTTTTTCACCGCGTGTGTCCAAAAGTGACCATTTCCAAAAATGTTTGTACGGACAACCACTTGGTTTGCAAACTTAAGTTATCCAAAGGCAGGCATGGAGGGAGCTGTCAAGTCAGTCAGTCAGTCCAGTCCAGTCAGTGGAGGAGAGGTAGTGAGGGATGTGTAATTACCTAAGTGTAGTTACAGGATGGGAGCTACACTCGTGGTGTCCCGTCTTCCCAGCACTCTTTGTCATATAACGCTTTGAAATTACTGACGGTTTTGGCCTCCACCACCTTCTCACCTAACTTGTTCCAACCGTCTGCCACTCTGTTTACAAAAGTGAATTTTCTTATATATCTCCGGCAGCTTTGTTTCGTTAGTTTAAATCTATGACCTATTGTTCTTGAAGTGCCAGGTCTCAGAATTCTTCCCTATCAATTTTATTGATTCTTGTTACTATAATGAACGTAGTGATCATATTGCCTCTTTTTCTTCTATCCTCTAGTTTTTGCATATTTAATGCCTCTAACCTCTCCTCGTAGCTCTTCTCCTTCAGTTCTGGGAGCCACTTAGTGGCATGTCGTTTGCACCTTTTCCAGTTTGTTGATGTGCTTCTTATGATATGGGCACCATACAACCGCTGCATATTCCAGCTTTCGTCTAACAAAAGTCGTGAACAATTTCTTTAGTATATCTCCATCCATGTATTTAAAAGCAATTCTGAAGTTAGAAAGTTTAGCATAGGCTCCTCGCACAATGTTCTTAATGTGGTCCTCAGGTGACAGTTTCTATCTAGAACCACCCTTAGATTCCTTTTTTTTTTTAGAATTCTTTAAAGATTTCTCACATAATTTATAGGTTGTGTGGGGTCTATGTTCTCTAGTTCCACATTCCATAACATGGCATTTATTCACATTAAATTCTATTTGCCGAGTGTTGCTCCATGTACTTATTTTGTCCAGGTCTTCTTGAAGAGCATGACAATCATCTAGGTTTCTTATCTTCCCTATTATCTTAGCATCATCAGCAAACATGTTCATGTAATTCTGTATTCCCACAGGCAGATCGTTTATGTAGACAATGAACATTACCGGTACGATAACTGAACCCTGTGGTACTCCACTCGTGACATTCCTCCAATCTGATACCTTGCCTCAGTTTACGGCCCTCATTTTTCTGTCAGGAAATTTTTCATCCATGTTAGAAGTTTACCTGTCACCCTCCAATATGTTCCAGTTTCCAGAACATCCTCTTATGGGGAACTCTGTTGAAAGCCTTTTTTAGGTCCAGATAGATGCAGTCAACCCAACCATCTCTTTCCTGTAATATCTCTGTGGCTCGATCATAAAAACTGAGTAAGTTCGTTACACAGGATCTTCCAGATCGAAAACCATACTGTCTGTCTGATATTATATCGTTTTTCTCCAGGTATTCTACCCATTTAGTTTTAATTATTTTTTTTCCAATATTTTGACTGTTACACTTGTCAATGATACAGGTCTATAATTAAGGGGGTCTTCCCTGCTTCCACATTTGTAGATTGGAACTATGTTAGCCTTTTTCCACACATCAGCTGCAACTCCTGTAAACAGGGATGCCTGAAAAATCAGTTGAAGTGGAATGCTGAGCTCAGGTGCACGTTCTCTTAGAACCCATGGTGAAACTCCATCTGGACCAACTGCTTTGTTCCTACTTAGCTCCTTGAGCATTTTTTCCACTTTGTTTCTAGACACCTCTATGTGCTCTATGTTGTTCTCTGGAATTCTTATTGTATCTGGTTCCCTGAAGACTTCATTTTCTACAACACACTTTGGAATTTTTCATTTAATGTTTCACATATTTCCTTTTCATTTTCCGTGAATCTATTTCCCATTTTCAACCTCTGAATATTATCCTTTGCCTGCAATTTGTTGTTTATGAATTTATAGAATAGACCTGGTTCTGTTTTACATTTGTCTGCAATCCCTTTTTCAAAACTTCTTTCTGCCTCTCTCCTCACTGCCGTGTAGTTGTTTCTCGCATCTTTGTATCGCTGGTATGTTTGGGGGTTTGGCCTCTTCCCTGTATTGATTCCATTTTTATGTCTTTTGGTCTCTGGCCTTCTTGCACTTTCTGTTGAACCAATCCTGTTTCCTAGTTCTGCATCTCTGTTTTGGTAAAGAAAAATTTGTGCCTTTATCATATATTTCACAAAACTTGACATACATCTCATTCACTTCCTTGCCTAGCAACAAGTCTGTCCAATTATACTCACTAAAAAATTTTCTAAGGTCACCATAATGTCCTCTCCTGAAGTCAGGTTTTTCAACTGCTTCAACCTCCTTATTTTCTTCCAGATTATAAAGCATTGCATATTTTATTCCCAAAAAGACATGGTCACTTTTACCCAAGAGAGGAAGGTTCTGAATGTCAAATATTTCTTCCTCCTTCCTGATAAATATCAAATCTAGCATGGAGGGAACGTCCCCTTCCCTCATCCTCGTAGCTTGTTTAACATGTTGATACAAGAATGTTTCCAGGATGAGGTCTACAAATCTACAGGTCCAAAAATCTTCTGTTTTAGCTTCATATGCTTCCCAGTCTATGGATTTCAAGTTGATGTCGCTGACTATCAACAGTCGTGATCTATCGTTATTCGTTCTCGCTATAATCTCTCTCATTATTGTTATAAAACCTTCTCATTTACTATCTAGCTCCTCCTTTGACCATGTGCTGCTTGGCGGTGGACTATATGCATTTATGATCATTAGTTTATCATCCTCATGGCAGATCTCTAGTGCTATTATGTCAACTTCTTGTGGATTGGCAGTCATTATTCGTTCACCTTTAGGTGTTCTTTTACCAGCACAGCAACGCCACCGCCTTTCCTAATTTTTCTGTCCCGTCTCCAAATTGAGTAACCCCTTGGGAATATGACCTCATTTAAAATAACATCAAGTTTTGTCTCCGTGAGTGCAACAATGTCTGGTGTCTGCAGCTGTATTACATCACTTAACTCCAGTATCTTCGATCTCACTCCATCTATGTTGGTGTATGTAATCTTCAGGAACTTGTTTTCCCTCTCCTTATTCTTCACTCCACCTCTCTCTAATGCTTTTGTTGGTTTGCCTTTATGTACCACTTTACTGGTCTGCTTATCCCTATCACTTTGTAGAAAAAAGAATTGATTTCTTCTTCATTCCTGCTCTCATTTAAACTTTTTGCCTCGGCAAGGTTCAGTTTCAGCTTCTCTCTGTCTTCTTTTGAAAGATCTCGTCTTAACGACCACACTTTCCCATCCTCATCACTTTGTAATTTTCTAGCATTCCTTAGTACTTCTTCCATCTGTTTTGCACCATTTAGGGTGATCCTCAAAGGTCGATCTTTCCCTTTTACATATCTGCCTATTCTCCTGTAGTCGCACACATTCTCTATGGTTGTAAGACCTTCCACGAGGCCAACAATTTTATCTACTATTTCACTTCTTCTACAGCTCTTTCTGACCTAGATGTTATCTCCTTTTCTTTGCAACCAAAAATTATCAGGGACTTACTCCGATCAACTGTGTTTTGCACCAACTTCGGGTTAGATCTATCTCAAGATAGATGCCAATTTCTTTCTAACTTCCAGCTTAATGTTTGTTTTATCTTGGTTGCTGCAGTGTTTGGCTTCCTTTACTGCTTCTTCAATTTTTTCCTTCTCCTAGGCCACTTGTGCATAGGTGAGTTGCATATCTTTCTTGCACTGTTCTATTCCCTGTGTAACTTCCTCCATCTGTGCTGACAAAAGCTGTTTCTCCTGTTGAATTTCCTTACCTAACCTATTGTAGTCATTTATGTTTAAATTTACTTTAACTTCTTCCAAAATTATTTTTAAGAGTTTATTTTCTTCTTCCATGGCTTTGCAATTTGTTTCCAATTGATTTTTATCCGTGCACAAGTCTTTCACTAAACCCTCAAGACATAAAACTTTGCTATTTAAATGGTCATTACTTTCTTTCAATTTACTAATTATTTCTACATGAATGTTCACTATAGTATCTAATTTTACCAACTTGTTGTATAGACTGGTTATATCAATGCTTTCTTCATTGAATCCAGCAAAATCAAGCTCTGTTTTGTATTTCCTCTTGCAGGCGGCCATCTTGAATGTTCTTCTCTGCACTGTAAACACTAGGGCAACTTTTTCTCATCTAATTTTTCACTTCCCTTAGCACATTCCTGTTATCTCACCTATTTTTCAAAAGCACTATACCTTTATGTTCTCTGGGACAGCACTCACTATCATCATCCTGTACTACAATACTTATGATTGTTGAAATATGCTGGAGCTCCTCTGATGCAAGTGTTGAGCCTGGGGGTGTCACCTTCTTGAAAAGGTGTGTTATGAAGTCAGCGTGTTAATTCGCTGACTAAGCATCGAACAAAGTCTCCCACCATATTAAAATTTATATCTTAGCTGTATGCTATTAAATGTTGATTTTTGTGTTTAGTGTACAGTCTTATGATAAATTAATAATCATTAACATGTTTTATTGCTTCCTGTTTATTAATTTAACAAATACATTTTTACTTATGAATTATGGACAGTTGAACTATGTGACCAGTATAGTAGAGTGTGTATACGGCATGTGGGGGGTGGGGGTGGAGGAGGTGTGTCGGTGGTGGGGGAGGGCTGGCTCACTCCAATAACCCTAACACACTCGACCCCGTTAGCCAGATTTGTTTCTTAAATTCTGGATGTACATGCTCATATATATTTTTGGGTACAGAATTTGTCTAGTAATATTATTAGGATAATAAAAAGTTATAAAAGTACTTGTTTTATGAATGCTTTATTATATTCAATGGAAATTCTCCAGGCTATTTCTGGCTGGCAATCTACTGCCACCTACAGAAGGATCTCTTGGGGAGGGAGGCAGTGAATGTGAGTGGGACAGAGGAAGTGAGCAGCAGTGAGGGTGACTCCCCCCCCCTTCCTGGTGGTGGTGTACAAAGAGTGTTAGGCCGTTGATCCGGCCAAATTTCCGCTAGTCCGGCTTCCATGGACATTTTTGCCAGATAGGGAGATAACTTTATCCGGCCATGATTTTTGCCGGATTAGAGCATTTTCCGGATTGGCGGATTCACGATTAGTGGGTTTCTACAGTACTGTCGCCTCATATCGTGCGGCACTGGCAGAGCTACTGCAGCTTGCGTTCGGCATTGATGTTTCTTCTGCACTGTTCCGCAAGCTGTCTCGTGTTGTTTCACTTCCGAGCCTGCTCATGTGCCACCTGAACCATCCTGGTCGTTGGACCGGGTGCTCTCTTTTCTGTCTCCTCGGTTTGTGGTGGCCCCTTCGGTTCAGGACTGTTTCTCCAAGGCTCTTTTCTTATTGGCGTTGGCCTCTTGAGGTTGGGTTGGTCAGCTTCATACTCTCCTCCTGCACAGGGGGTTTCTGCTCCTTTGGTCCCGGTGGCAGGTTTGTATGGCTGCAGCCGTCTCCTTTTCTGGCAAAGAATGAGACTGCTGCTTTCCAGATTGGTCCTTGGGTTGTTGATGCTTAGTTTGTTCAGCCAGGGGTACATCATGTGTTGTGTCCAGTTGCGGCTTTCCGCCGTTACATGCGTGCCACGGCCTGGATGGCCGGGAACGAGCTTTGGGTTGACCTGGTTTCCCAACTTCCCTATTGCAGGGTTCTGGTCTCCCAGATTGTCCACAGGGTTATTTGGTCCAGCCAGCCACCAGAATTTAATGTAATTAAATGCCAGAGGCTCCCTCGGCAACCTCCCTCCCTCCATCTGGTTGACAGTTTTTTGCGTGTTTTGACATCCAGTCTCAGAACTGGGGTGTGGATAGTCAGCACGGGGGTCTGAGGCTCCCCCTTCCCCCTCCCAGGGAGGGGAGAGCTGCGCAGAAAATAAAAGGGTGACTGTTGTGACGTCATCCTCGATTTTCAGTTGGGGAGTTCTGTCCAATAGTCTGGCTTTTAGTAGCAATCTTTTAACCAGAATAGGGGGTTTGTTTTTGGGCATTTACCTTTCTGGGTGCCTGACCCCTGTCGACGGCAGACATAGAAGGCGTCCAATAATATGGGGGTTTCTATAGGTCATTGCTCCTTGTGCCTATCTGAATGGGCCAGGTTCTGGCTCGTGGTCCCTGGTAGGGCTAAGAACTCCATTCACATGACTGATGCCAAAGTCTAATATATCCATATCAGCCTGAATAGCTCCGGGGTGCCTCCGGGTCTCCCCCAGAAAATGGCATTTCATTACATTCAATGCTGTATTTTTTGCTCTAACACCTGAAACATTGTTAATAATAAAGTCAACTGTCATCTTGGTGTTTCTCTACACTGTGGTCAGTACTCAGTGTTCATTACACCCATGTCAACTGTCATCTTGGTGTTTCTCTACACTGTGGTCAACACTCAGTGCTCACTACACCCATGTCAACTGTCATCTTGGTGTTTCTCTACACTGTGGTCAACACTCAGTGTTCACTACACCCATGTCAACTGTCATCTTGGTGTTTCTCTACACTGTGGTCAATACAGTACTCAGTGTTCACTACACCCATGTCAACTATCATCTTGGTGTTTCTCTACACTGTGGTCAACACTCAGTGTTCACTACAACCATGTCAACTATCATCTTGGTGTTTCTTTACACTGTGGTCAACACTCAGTGTTCACTACACCCATGTCAACTGTCATCTTGGTGTTTCTTTACACTGTGGTCAACACTCAGTGTTCACTACAACCATGTCAACTGTCATCTTGGTGTTTCTCTACACTGTGGGTCAGTGTAGAGAAACAACATTACTTATATTGCCAATATACCTTGAGGTTACCTTGAGGTGCTTCCGGGGCTTAGTGTCCCCGCGGCCCGGTCGTCGACCAGGCCTCCTGGTTGCTGGACTGATCAACCAGGCTGTTAGACGCGACTGCTCGCAGCCTGACGTTTGAGTCACAGCCTGGTTGATCAGGTATCCTTTGGAGGTGCTTATCCAGTTCTCTCTTGAACACTGTGAGGGGTCGGCCAATTATGCCCCTTATGTGTAGTGGAAGCGTATTGAACAGTCTCGGGCATCTGATGTTGATAGTTCTCTCTTGAACACTGTGAGGGGTCGGCCAATTATGCCCCTTATGTGTAGTGGAAGCGTATTGAACAGTCTCGGGCCTCTGATGTTGATAGAGTTCTCTCTCAGAGTACCTGTTGCACCTCTGCTTTTCAACGGAGGTATTCTGCACATCCTGCCATGCCTCCTGGTCTCATGTGATGTTATTTCTGTGTGCAGGTTTGGGACCAGCCCCTCAATTATTTTCCACGTGTAAATTATTATGTATCTCTCCCGCCTGCGCTCAAGGGAGTACAGATTTAGGCTCTTTAGTCGGTCCCAGTAATTTAGATGTTTTACTGAGTGGATTCTAGCAGTAAAGGATCTCTGTACGCTCTCCAGGTCAGCAATTTCTCCAGCTTTGAAAGGGGCTGTCATTGTGCAGCAGTACTCCACTCTAGAGAGCACAAGCGTTTTGAAAAGTATCATCATCGGTATAGCATCTCTAGTGTGGAAATTTCTTGTTATCCAACCTGTCATTTTTCTTGCAGTTGTGACGGCTACTTTATTGTGTTCTTTAAAGGTAAGGTCTTCCGACATGAGTACACCCAGATCTTTTACATTGCCTTTTCGTTCTATGTTATGATTTGCCTGAGTTTTATACGTGGTTTCTGTTTTTATATTTTCAATTTTTCCATAGCGCATGAGCTGGAACTTATCCTCGTTAAACACCATATTATTTTCTGTAGCCCATAGAAAGACCTGATCTACATCTGATTGGAGGTTTGCCGTGTCCTCTATGTTGCCAACTCTCATGAAAATCCTAGTGTCATCTGCAAAGGATGATACAGTGCTATAGGTTGTGTTCTGGTCTATGTCCGATATGAGGATGAGAAAAAGTACTGGAGCAAGCACAGTACCCTGGGGGACAGAGCTCTTCACGGTTGATGGGCTGGATTTTATTTTGTTGACTATTACACATTGGGTTCTGTTAGTCAGGAAATTGTAGATCCATCTGCCTATTTTCCCGGTAATTCCTTTTGAACGCATTTTATGTGCAATAACACCATGGTCACATTTATCAAAGGCTTTTGCGAAATCTGTGTAAATTACATCAGCATTTTGTTTGTCTTCCATAGCATCTAATGCCATATCATAGTGGTCCAGCAACTGTGACAGGCAAGAGCGCCCTGTTCTGAAACCATGTTGTCCAGGGTTATGGAGATGCTGTGATTCCATGTATTTTGTGATCTTACTTCTTAGCACTCTCTCAAAAATTTTTAGGATGTGCGATGTTAGTGCTATCGGTCTGTAATTTTTTTGCCTCTGCCTTATTTCCTCCTTTATGGAGTGGTGCTATCTCTGCTGTTTTTAGTATGTCAGGGATAACGCCAGTATCTAGGCTTTGTCTCCACAGAATGTGAAGGGCCTGCGATAGTGGTTTTTTACAGTTCTTGATGAATATGGAGTTCCAAGAATCCGGGCCTGGTGCAGAGTGCATAGGCATACTGTTTATGGCTTCTTCAAAATCTAGTGGGGATAGGGTGACGTCTGATATATGATTTGATGTTGGTATCATATCCATGAAAAATTCATTTGGGTTATCAATCTTTAGTCCATTTAATGGCTCGCTGAAAACAGAGTCGTACTGCTTCCTCAGTAACTCGCTCATTTCTTTGTTGTCATCGGTGAAAGTTCCATCTCCCTTTCGCAGGGGCCCGATACTAGATGTGGTTTTTGATCTTGATTTTGCATAGGAGAAAAAATATTTCGGATTTCTCTCTATTTCACTGATGGCCTTTTGCTCTCTTTGCCTCTCCTGGGTTTTGTATGATTCTTGTAGCTTGAGTTCAATTGTTTCTATTTCTCTACCTAACCTTCTTCGCCGTTCTTGAGATAGGGTGCGACTCTCAAGTTGTTCCGCGATTCGTTTTCTTCGCCTATATAAAGGGAACGACGTTCCCGTTCCAATCTGCATCTCTTTCTCTTTTTTCTTAGGGGTATGCGGTTTGAACATATTTCTAGTGCTACTGAGCTTATTTTTTCCAGGCACTGGTTCAGGTTTGCATTTTCTAGTTGTTCTTCCCAGTTTATTTCTGTGAAGTCCTGGTTTATTTGCTCCCAGTGTATCTGTTTATTATTGAAGTTGAATTTGCTGAAATCTCCTCCACCGGGAATCTGGACTGGTTTTGAAGGTCCATTCCCCATGGTTGTCAGAACTTCAATTAAGTTGTGATCTGAGTAACAGGTATTTGTAATCATTATGTTCCCGATCAACTCATCATTATTAGTGAAAATGAGGTCCAGCGTGTTCTCCTTCCTAGTTGGTTCTACTATTTGCTGGTTTAAGGCAAACTTATCGCACATCCGTAGCAGGTCATTTGCATGTGCCTGTTCATTTAGGCTACTTCCTGGTATTCTTTCTGATATTACTGTATTAGCCAGGTGCTTCCATTTCAGGTGCCGTAGGTTGAAGTCCCCAAGCAGGATGATGTTCGGAGCTGGATTTGTGAGGTTTTCCAAGCAGTGCTCTATTTTCATTAGTTGGTCTTTAAACTGCTGAGGGTTTGTCTCCGGTGACTTATGTACAAGGACAACAACTACATTTAGGATCTCTATTTTGACTATCAGCACTTCCACCATATCATTTGAGGTGTTTAGCAGCTCAGTACAGATGAGTGTGTCTTTGATGTAAAGGCTGACCCCACCCTGAAGCCGGTGTTTCCTGTCACATTTGAAGAGATTGTATTCTGGGATCTATATTTCACCATCAAGCTAGTCATTTGTGTGAGTTTCCGTATATATTTTATATTGTCATATATTTTATTGCCTGTCTCTACTTCCTTATCACAATCGACTTGAGAATGGTCCAGGACGGACCGAAACGTCGTCGTCCCTTCACCTTCTAGTGTTGTGGTCTGGTTAACATACTTTAGCCACGTTATTGTGACTCATCACCTGCTTATATTGTCAAATTACTTTACTCAGAGCTTGATGCTTCATTATAGCCCAGTTTCTTTACTCAGAGCCTGATAGCCTTTATAGTCCAGGTTCCGCCATTAATGTTTGTGTTGGTAATGACAGGTGCAGGAGACCATCAGGGAGGCCCTGGAGATGATGACCACAGTGACAGGTGCCACAGCTGACCCCGTACACCTGGGAGACTCAGCCTCCAGCATCATGAATAAGGTTCAGGAAATCACTGGAGAGATCCCCCAGAAGCAGTTAACAGTAAGTTTTTTCTCATATCACAAGATATTGAGGTGCATTTTGAGGAGAGGAAGCTGTTCATAGGTTTATCGAGGTTCTCCAAGGTCAACTACTGACTTAATATATAATACACAATAGTTGCCTTACTCCTGGAAAAACATTTACTGCTAGGTGAACAGGTGAATCTGGTAAAAGGAAACATGGGAATCATTTCTGTCCTGCGCGATGATTGAACTTCCGATTCTCTATTGAAACCAGGATCCTGGCCCCCTCACAGAGGCACAGAGAGCAGGTGACAACCTTGGGAAAAAGCATCCAGGTAGACAGTGAACCAAAACAAACCACTGCTGGGTTCGAAGAGACTGAAGCCTTGAAACTGCCAACACACTCCCAAACAATGCCAGCACCAACCCCCTGCCAATAGAGGGGGGGCTGGAGCTACAGGTCCAGCACCAACCCCCTGCCAGTAGAGGGGGGCTGGAGCTACAGGTCCAGCACCAACCCCCTGCCAGTAGAGGGGGGCTGGAGCTACAGGTCCAGCACCAACCCCCTGCCAGTAGAGGGGGGGGGGCTGGAGCTACAGGTCCAGCACCAACCCCCTGCCAGTAGAGGTGGGCTGGAGCTACAGGTCCAGCACCAACCACCCTGCCAGTAGAGGGGGGCTCGAGCTACAGGTCCAGCACCAACCCCCTGCCAGTAGAGGGGGGGCTGGAGCTACAGGTCCAGCACCAACCCCCTGCCAGTAGAGGGGGGCTGGAGCTACAGGTCCAGCACCAACCCCCTGCCAGTAGAGGGGGGCTGGAGCTACAGGTCCAGCACCAACCCCCTGCCAGTAGAGGGGGGCTGGAGCTACAGGTCCAGCACCAACCCCCTGCCAGTAGAGGGGGGGGGGCTGGAGCTACAGGTCCAGCACCAACCCCCTGCCAGTAGAGGTGGGCTGGAGCTACAGGTCCAGCACCAACCACCCTGCCAGTAGAGGGGGGCTCGAGCTACAGGTCCAGCACCAACCCCCTGCTAGTAGAGGGGGCGCTGGAGCTACAGGTCCAGCACCAACCCCCTGCCAGTAGAGGGGGGCTGGAGCTACAGGTCTAGCACCAACCCCCTGCCAGTAGAGGGGGGGCTGGAGCTACAGGTCCAGCACCAACCCCCTGCCAGTAGAGGGGGGCTGGAGCTACAGGTCCAGCACCAACCCCCTGCCAGTAGAGGGGGGGGGGCTGGAGCTACAGGTCCAGCACCAACCCCCTGCCAGTAGAGGTGGGCTGGAGCTACAGGTCCAGCACCAACCACCCTGCCAGTAGAGGGGGGCTCGAGCTACAGGTCCAGCACCAACCCCCTGCCAGTAGAGGGGGGGCTGGAGCTACAGGTCCAGCACCAACCCCCTGCCAGTAGAGGGGGGCTGGAGCTACAGGTCCAGCACCAACCCCCTGCCAGTAGAGGGGGGGCTGGAGCTACAGGTCCAGCACCAACCCCCTGCCAGTAGAGGGGGGCTGGAGCTACAGGTCCAGCACCATCCCCCTGCCAGTAGAGGGGGGCTGGAGCTACAGGTCCAGCACCAACCCCCTGCCAGTAGAGGGGGGGGGCTGGAGCTACAGGTCCAGCACCAACCCCCTGCCAGTAGAGGTGGGCTGGAGCTACAGGTCCAGCACCAACCACCCTGCCAGTAGAGGGGGGCTCGAGCTACAGGTCCAGCACCAACCCCCTGCCAGTAGAGGGGGGGCTGGAGCTACAGGTCCAGCACCAACCCCCTGCCAGTAGAGGGGGGCTGGAGCTACAGGTCCAGCACCAACCCCCTGCCAGTAGAGGGGGGCTGGAGCTACAGGTCCAGCACCAACCCCCTGCCAGTAGAGGGGGAGCTGGAGCTACAGGTCCAGCACCAACCCCCTGCCAGTAGAGGTGGGCTGGAGCTACAGGTCCAGCACCAACCACCCTGCCAGTAGAGGGGGGCTCGAGCTACAGGTCCAGCACCAACCCCCTGCCAGTAGAGGGGGCCTGGAGCTACAGGTCCAGCACCAACCCCCTGCCAGTAGAGGGGGGCTGGAGCTACAGGTCCAGCACCAACCCCCTGCCAGTAGAGGGGGGCTGGAGCTACAGGTCCAGCACCAACCCCCTGCCAGTAGAGGGGGGGGCTGGAGCTACAGGTCCAGCACCAACCCCCTGCCAGTAGAGGTGGGCTGGAGCTACAGGTCCAGCACCAACCACCCTGCCAGTAGAGGGGGGCTCGAGCTACAGGTCCAGCACCAACCCCCTGCCAGTAGAGGGGGGGCTGGAGCTACAGGTCCAGCACCAACCCCCTGCCAGTAGAGGGGGGCTGGAGCTACAGGTCCAGCACCAACCACCCTGCCAGTAGAGGGGGGCTCGAGCTACAGGTCCAGCACCAACCCCCTGCCAGTAGAGGGGGGGCTGGAGCTACAGGTCCAGCACCAACCCCCTGCCAGTAGAGGGGGGCTGGAGCTACAGGTCCAGCACCAACCCCCTGCCAGTAGAGGGGGAGCTGGAGCTACAGGTCCAGCACCAACCCCCTGCCAGTAGAGGTGGGATGGAGCTACAGGTCCAGCACCAACCCCCTGCCAGTAGAGGGGGCCAGGAACTACAGGTCCAGCACCAACCCCCTGCCAGTAGAGGGAGGCTGGAGCTACAGGTCCAGCACCAACCCCCTGCCAGTAGAGGTGGGCTGGAGCTACATGTCCAACACCAACCCCCTGCCAGTAGAGGGGGGGGGGGGCTGGATCTACAGGTCCAGCACCAACCCCCTGCCAGTAGAGGGGGGCTGGAGCTACAGGTCCAGCACCAACCCCCTGCCAGTTAAGGTGGACTGGAGCTACAGGTCCAGCACCAACCCCCTGCCAGTAGAGGGGGGGCTGGATCTACAGTTCCAGCACCAACCCCCTGCCAGTAGAGGGGGGCTGGAGCTACAGGTCCAGCACCAACCTCCTGCTAGTAGAGGGGTGGGGGGCTGGAGCTACAGGTCCAGCACCAACCCCCCCCTGCCAGAAGAGGGGGGAGGGGTTGGAGCTACAGGTTCAGCACCAACCCCCTGCTAGTAGAGAGGGGCTGGAGCTACAGGTCCAGCAACAACCCCTTCCAGTAGAGGTGGGCTGGAGCTACAGGTCCAGCACCAACCCCTGCTAGTAGAGGGAGGCTGGAACTACAGTCCAGCACCAACCCCCTGCCTGTAGAGGGAGGCTTGAGCTACAGTCCAGCACCAACCCCCTGCCAGTAGAGGGAGGCTGGAGCTACAGGTCCAGCACCAACCCCCTGCCAGTAGAGGGGGGCTGGAGCTACAGGTCCATCACCAACACCTTGCCAGTAGAGGGAGGCTGCAGCTACAGGTCCAGCACCAACCCCCTGCCAGTAGAGGGGGGCTGGAGCTACTGGTCCAGCACCAACCCCATACCAGTAGAGGGGGGGCTGGAGCTACAGGTTCAGCACCAACCCCCTGCCAGTAGAGGGGGGGCTGGAGCTATAGGTCCAGCACCAACCCCCTGCCAGTAGAGGGGATTCCAATACCAACCCCTGCCAGTAGAAGAGTTCTGGGGCTACAGGTCCAGCACCATCCTTCCCCCCCCTGCCAGTAGAGGGGGGCTGGAGCTACAGGTCCAGCACCAACCCCCTGCCAGTAGAGTGGGGGGCTGGAGCTACAGGTCCAGCACCAACCCCCTGCCAGTAGAGGGGGGCCTGGAGCTACAGGTCCAGCACCAACCCCCTGCCAGTAGAGGGGGACTGGAGCTACAGGTCCAGCACCAATCCCCTGCCAGTAGAGGGGGCCTGGAGCTATAGGTCCAGCACCAACCCCATACCAGTAGAGGGGGGGCTGGAGCTACAGGTCCAGCACCAACCCCCTGCCAGTAGAGGGGGGCTGGAGCTACAGGTCCAGCACCAACCCCCTGCCAGTATAGGGGGGGCTGGAGCTACTGGTCCAGCACCAACCCCCTACCAGCAGAGGGGGTGCTGGAGCTACTGGTCCAGCACCAACCCCTTCCAGTAGAGGTGGGATGGAGCTACATGTCTTGAACCAACTCCCTGCCAGTAGAGGGAGGCTAGAGCTACAGGTCCAGCACCAACCCCTGCTAGTAGAGGGAGGCTGGAGCTACAGTCCAGCACCAACCCCCTGCCTGTAGAGGGGGGCTGGAGCTACAGGTCCAGCACCAACCCCCTGCCAGTAGAGGGGGGCTGGAGCTACAGGTCCAGCACCAACACCTTGCCAGTAGAGGGGGGCTGGAGCTACAGGTCCAGCACCAACACCTTGCCAGTAGAGGGGGGCTGGAGCTACAGGTCCAGCACCAACTCCCTGCCAGTAGAGGGGGGCTGGAGCTACAGGTCCAGCACCAACCCCCTGCCAGTAGAGGGGGGCTGGAGCTACAGGTCCAGCACCAACACCTTGCCAGTAGAGGGGGGCTGGAGCTACAGGTCCATCACCAACCCCCTGCCAGTAGAGGGGGGCTGGAGCTACAGGTCCAGCACCAACACCTTGCCAGTAGACGGGGGCTGGAGCTACAGGTCCAGCACCAACCCCCTGCCAGTAGAGGGGGGCTGGAGCTACAGGTCCAGCACCAACACCTTGCCAGTAGAGGGGGGCTGGAGCTACAGGTCCAGCACCAACACCTTGCCAGTAGAGGGGGGCTGGAGCTACAGGTCCAGCACCAACCCCCTGCCAGTAGAGGGGGGCTGGAGCTACAGGTCCAGCACCAACACCTTGCCAGTAGAGGGGGGCTGGAGCTACAGGTCCAGCACCAACACCTTGCCAGTAGAGGGGGGCTGGAGCTACAGGTCCAGCACCAACCCCCTGCCAGTAGAGGGGGGCTGGAGCTACAGGTCCAGCACCAACACCTTGCCAGTAGAGGGGGGCTGGAGCTACAGGTCCAGCACCAACACCTTGCCAGTAGAGGGGGGCTGGAGCTACAGGTCCAGCACCAACCCCCTGCCAGTAGAGGGGGGCTGGAGCTACAGGTCCAGCACCAACACCTTGCCAGTAGTGGGGGGCTGGAGCTACAGGTCCAGCACCAACACCTTGCCAGTAGAGGGGGGCTGGAGCTACAGGTCCAGCACCAACCCCCTGCCAGTAGAGGGGGGGGGCTGGAGCTACAGGTCCAGCACCAACCCCCTGCCAGTAGAGGTGGGCTGGAGCTACAGGTCCAGCACCAACCACCCTGCCAGTAGAGGGGGGCTCGAGCTACAGGTCCAGCACCAACCCCCTGCCAGTAGAGGGGGGGCTGGAGCTACATGTCCAGCACCAACCCCCTTTTAGTAGAGGGGGGCTGGAGCTACAGGTCCAGCACCAACCCCCTGCCAGTAGAGGGGGGCTGGAGCTACAGGTCCAGCACCAACCACCCTGCCAGTAGAGGGAGGCTCGAGCTACAGGTCCAGCACCAACCCCCTGCCAGTAGAGGGGGGGCTGGAGCTACAGGTCCAGCACCAACCCCCTGCCAGTAGAGGGGGGCTGGAGCTACAGGTCCAGCACCAACCCCCTGAAAGTAAAGGGGGGCTGGAGCTACAGGTCCAGCACCAACCCCCTGCCAGTAGAGGGGGAGCTGGAGCTACAGGTCCAGCACCAACCCCCTGCCAGTAGAGGTGGGCTGGAGCTACAGGTCCAGCACCAACCACCCTGCCAGTAGAGGGGGGCTCGAGCTACAGGTCCAGCACCAACCCCCGGCCAGTAGAGGGGGGGCTGGAGCTACAGGTCCAGCACCAACCCCCTGCCAGTAGAGGGGGGCTGGAGCTACAGGTCCAGCACCAACCCCCTGCCAGTAGAGGTGGGCTGGAGCTACAGGTCCAGCACCAACCCCCCTGCCAGTAGAGGTGGGCTGGAGCTACAGGTCCAGCACCAACCCCCCTGCCAGTAGAGGTGGGCTGGAGCTACAGGTCCAGCACCAACCCCCTGCCAGTAGAGGTGGGCTGGAGCTACAGGTCCAGCACCAACCACCCTGCCAGTAGAGGGGGGCTGGAGCTACAGGTCCAGCACCAACCCCCTGCCAGTAGAGGGGGGCTGGAGCTACAGGTCCAGCACCAACCTCTCTGCCAGTAGAGGGGGGCTGGAGCTGCAGGTCCAGCAACAACCCCCCTTTTAGTAGAGGGGGGCTGGAGCTACAGGTCCAGCATCAACCCCCTGCCAGTAGAGGGGGCTGGAGCTACAGGTCCAGCACCAACCCCCTGCCAGTAGAGGGGGGGCTGGAGCTACAGGTCCAGCATCAACGCATCAACCCCCTGGCAGTAGAGGTGGGCTGGAGCTAACGGTCCAGAATCAACCCCCTGCCAGTAGAGGGGGCACTGGAGCTACTGGTCCAGCACCAACCCCCTGCCAGTAGAGGGGGGCTGGAGCTACAGGCCCAGAACCACACCCCTGGCAGTAGAGACGGGGGGGGGGGGCTCTGGAGCTACTGGTCCAACACCAACCCCCTGCCAGTAGAGGGAGGCTAGAGCTACAGGTCCAGCACCAACCCCCTGCCAGTAGAGGTGGGATGGAGCTACAGGTCCAGCACCAACCCCCTGCCAGTAGAGGGGGCCAGGAACTACAGGTCCAGCACCAACCCCCTGCCAGTAGAGGTGGGCTGGAGCTACATGTCCAACACCAACCCCCTGCCAGTAGAGGGGGGGGGGGGCTGGATCTACAGGGCCAGCACCAACCCCCTGCCAGTAGAGGGGGGCTGGAGCTACAGGTCCAGCACCAAACCCCTGCCAGTTAAGGTGGACTGGAGCTACAGGTCCAGCACCAACCCCCTGCCAGTAGAGGGGGGGCTGGATCTACAGTTCCAGCACCAACCCCCTGCCAGTAGAGGGGGGCTGGAGCTACAGGTCCAGCACCAACCTCCTGCTAGTAGAGGGGTGGGGGGCTGGAGCTACAGGTCCAGCACCAACCCCCCCCTGCCAGAAGAGGGGGGGGGTTGGAGCTACAGGTTCAGCACCAACCCCCTGCTAGTAGAGAGGGGCTGGAGCTACAGGTCCAGCAACAACCCCTTCCAGTAGAGGTGGGCTGGAGCTACAGGTCCAGCACCAACCCCTGCTAGTAGAGGGAGGCTGGAACTACAGTCCAGCACCAACCCCCTGCCTGTAGAGGGAGGCTTGAGCTACAGTCCAGCACCAACCCCCTGCCAGTAGAGGGAGGCTGGAGCTACAGGTCCAGCACCAACCTCTCTGCCAGTAGAGGGGGGCTGGAGCTGCAGGTCCAGCAACAACCCCCTTTTAGTAGAGGGGGGCTGGAGCTACAGGTCCAGCATCAACCCCCTGCCAGTAGAGGGGGCTGGAGCTACAGGTCCAGCACCAACCCCCTGCCAGTAGAGGGGGGGCTGGAGCTACAGGTCCAGCATCAACGCATCAACCCCCTGGCAGTAGAGGTGGGCTGGAGCTACAGGTCCAGCACCAACCCCCCTGCCAGTAGAGGTGGGCTGGAGCTACAGGTCCAGCACCAACCCCCCTGCCAGTAGAGGTGGGCTGGAGCTACAGGTCCAGCACCAACCCCCTGCCAGTAGAGGTGGGCTGGAGCTACAGGTCCATCACCAACACCTTGCCAGTAGAGGGAGGCTGCAGCTACAGGTCCAGCACCAACCCCCTGCCAGTAGAGGGGGGCTGGAGCTACTGGTCCAGCACCAACCCCATACCAGTAGAGGGGGGGCTGGAGCTACAGGTTCAGCACCAACCCCCTGCCAGTAGAGGGGGGGCTGGAGCTACAGGTCCAGCACCAACCCCCTGCCAGTAGAGGGGGGTCCAATACCAACCCCTGCCAGTAGAAGAGTTCTGGGGCTACAGGTCCAGCACCATCCTTCCCCCCCCCTGCCAGTAGAGGGGGGCTGGAGCTACAGGTCCAGCACCAACCCCCTGCCAGTAGAGTGGGGGGCTGGAGCTACAGGTCCAGCACCAACCCCCTGCCAGTAGAGGGGGGCTGGAGCTACAGGTCCAGCACCAACCCCCTGCCAGTAGAGGGGGGCTGGAGCTACAGGTCCAGCACCAATCCCCTGCCAGTAGAGGGGGGCTGGAGCTACAGGTCCAGCACCAACCCCATACCAGTAGAGGGGGGGCTGGAGCTACAGGTCCAGCACCAACCCCCTGCCAGTAGAGGGGGGCTGGAGCTACAGGTCCAGCACCAACCCCCTGCCAGTATAGGGGGGCTGGAGCTACAGGTCCAGCACCAACCCCCTACCAGTAGAGGGGGCGCTGGAGCTACTGGTCCAGCACCAACCCCTTCCAGTAGAGGTGGGCTGGAGCTACATGTCTTGAACCAACCCCCTGCCAGTAGAGGGAGGCTAGAGCTACAGGTCCAGCACCAACCCCTGCTAGTAGAGGGAGGCTGGAGCTACAGTCCAGCACCAACCCCCTGCCTGTAGAGGGAGGCTTGAGCTACAGTCCGGCACCAACCCCCTGCCAGTAGAGGGAGGCTGGAGCTACAGTCCAACATCTACCCCCTGCCAGTAGAGGGGGCTGAAGCTACAGATCCAACACTAACCCCCTGCCAGTAGAGGGGAGGGGGTAGGAGCTACAGGTCCAGAACCAATCCCCTGCCAGTAGAGGTGGGCTGGACCTACATGTTCAGCACCAACCCCCTGCCAGTAGAGGGGGGCCAGGAACTACAGGTCCAGCACGAACCCCTTGCCAGTAGAGGGGGGCTGGAGCTACAGGTCCAGCACCAATCCCCTGCCAGTAGAGGGGGCTGGAGCTACAGGTCCAACACCAACCCCCTGCCAGTAGAGGGGGGCTGGAGCTACAGGTCTAGCACCAACCCCCTGCTAGTAGAGGGGGGCTGGAGCTACAGGTCCAGCACCAACCCCCTGCCAGTAGAGGGGGGCTGGAGCTACAGGTCCAGCACCAACCCCCTGCCAGTTAAGGTGGACTGGAGCTACAGGTCCAGCACTAACCCCCTGCCAGTAGAGGGGGGGCTGGATCTACAGTTCCAGCACCAACCCCCTGCCAGTAGAGGGGGGGCTGGAGCTACAGGTCCAGCACCAACCCCCTGCTAGTAGAGAGGGGCTGGAGCTACAGGTCCAGCACCAACCCCTTCCAGTAGAGGTGGGCTGGAGCTACAGGTCTTGAACCAACCCCCTGCCAGTAGAGCGAGGCTAGAGCTACAGGTCCAGCACCAACCCCTGCTAGTAGAAAGAGGCTGGAGCTACAGTCCAGCACCAACCCCCTGCCTGTAGAGGGAGGCTTGAGCTACAGTCCAGCACCAACCCCCTGCCAGTAGACGGGGGGGGGGGGGGGGTAGGAGCTACAGGTCCAGAACCAATCCCCTGCCAGTAGAGGTGGGCTGGAGCTACAGGTCCAGCACCATCCCCCTGCCAGTAGACGGGGGGGGGGGTAGGAGCTACAGGTCTAGCACCAACCCCCCTGCCAGTAGAGGTGGGATGGAGCTACAGGTCCAGCACCAACCCCCTGCCAGTAGAGGGGGGGGGGCCAGAAACTACAGGTCCAGCACCAACCCCCTGCCAGTAGAGGGGGGCCAGGAACTACAGGTCCAGCACCAACCCCCTGCCAGTAGAGGGGGGGGGGGCTGGAGCTACAGGTCCAGCACCAATCCCCTGCCAGTAGAGGGGAAGCTGGAGCTACTGGTCCAGCACCATCCCCCTGCCAGTAGAGGGGGCTGGAGCTACAGGTCCAGCATCAACCCCCTGCCAGTAGAGGGAGGCTGGAGCTACTGGTTCAGCACCAACCCCCTGCCAGTAGAGGGGGCTGGAGCTACAGGTCCAGCACCAACCCCCTACCAGTAGCGGGGGCACTGGAGCTACTGGTTCAGCACCAACCCCCTGCCAGTAGAGGGGGGCTGGAGCTACAGGTCCAGCACCAACCCCCTGCCAGTAGAGGGGGCTGGAGCTACAGGTCCAGAATCAACCCTCTGTCATTAGAGGGGGGCTGGAGCTACAGGTCCAGCACCAACCCCCTGCCAGTAGAGGGGGGCTGGAGCTACAGGTCCAGCACCAACCCCCTGCCAGGAGAGGGGGGCTGAAGCTACAGGTCCAACACCAACCCCCTGCCAGTAGAGGGGGCACTGGAGCTACTGGTCCAGCACCAACCCCTTGCTAGTAAAGGGGGCTGGAGCTACAGGTCCAGAATCAACCCCCTGCCCGTAGAGGGGGCACTGGAGCTACTGGTCCAGCACCAACCCCCTGCCAGTAGAGGGGGCTGGAGCTACAGGTCCAGAATCAACCCCCTGCCAGTAGAGGGGGGTGGAGCTACAGGTTCAGCACCAACCCCCTGCCAGTAGAGGGGGCTGGAGCTACAGGTCCAGAATCAACCCCCTGCCAGAAGAGGGGGGTGGAGCTACAGGTCCAACATCAACCCCCTGCCAGTAGAGGGGGGTTGGAGCTACAGGTCCAGCATCAACCCCTTTCCAGTAGAGGGGGGCTGAAGCTACAGGTCCAACACCAACCCCCTGCCAGTAGAGGTGGGGTGGAGCTACAGGTCCAGCATCAACCCCCTGCCAGAAGAGGGGGGCTGAAGCTACAGGTCCAACACCAACCCCCTGCCAGTAGAGGGGGGGGGGGTTGCAGCTACAGGTCCAGAACCAACCTCCTGCCAGTAGAGTGGGGGGGCTGGAGCTACAGGTCCAGATTCAACCCCCTGCCAGTAGAGGTGGGCTGGAGCTATAGGTCCAGCACCAACCCCATGCCAGTAGAGGTGGGCTGGAGCTACAGGCCCAGAACCACACCCCTGCCAGTAGAGGGGGCCAGGAACTACAGGTCCAGCACCAACCCCCTGCCAGTAGAGGGGGGATGGAGCTACAGGTCCAGCACGAAACCCTGCCAGTAGAGGTGGGCTGGAGCTACATGTCCAACACCAACCCCCTGCCAGTAGAGGGGGGTCTGGAGCTACAGGACCAGCACGAACCCCTTGCCAGTAGAGGGGGGTCTGGAGCTACAGGACCAGCACCAACCCCCTGCCAGTAAAGGGGGGGGGGGCCTGGATCTACAGGTCCAGCACCAACCCCCTGCCAGTAGAGGGGGGCTGGAGCTACAGGTCCAGCACCAACCCCCTGCCAGTTAAGGTGGGCTGGAGCTACAGGTCCAGCACCAATCCCCTGCCAGTAGAGGGGGGGCTGGATCTACAGTTCCAGCACCAACCCCCTGCCAGTAGAGGGGGGCTGGAGCTACAGGTCCAGCACCAACCCCCTGCCAGTAGAGGGGGGCTAGAAACTACAGGTCCAGCACCAACCCCCTGCCAGTAGAGGGGGGCCAGGAACTACAGGTCCAGCACCAACCCTCTGCCAGTAGAGGGGGCTGGAGCTACTGGTCCAACACCAACCCCCTGCCAGTAGAGGTGGTATGGAGCTACAGGTCCAGCACCAACCCCTTGCCAGTAGAGGGGGGCTGGAGCTGCAGGTCTAGCACCAACCCCCTGCCAATAGAGGGGGGGCTGGAGCTACTGGTCCAACACCAACCCCCTTCCAGTAGAGGTGGTATGGAGCTACAGGTCCAGCACCAACCCCTTGCCAGTAGAGGGGGGCTGGAGCTACAGGTCCAGCACCAACCACCTGCAAGTAGAGGGGGGCTGGACCTACAGGTCCAGCACCAACCCCCTGCCAGTTAAGGTGGGCTGGAGCTACAGGTCCAGCACCAACCCCCCTGCAAGTAGAGGGGGGGCTGGATCTACAGGTCCAGCACCAACCCCCTGCTAGTAGAGGTGGGCTGGAGCTACAGGTCCAGCACCAACCCCCTGCCAGTAGAGGGGGGGGGCTGGAGCTACAGGTCCAGCACCAACCCCCCCCCCCCTGCCAGTAGAGGGGGGGGTGGAGCTACAGGTTCAGCACCAACCCCCTGCCATTAGAGGGAGGCTAGAGCTACAGGTCCAGCACCAACCCCTGCTAGTAGAGGGAGGCTGGAGCTACAGTCCAGCACCAACCCCCTGTCTGTAGAGGGAGGCTTGAGCTACAGTCCAGCACCAACCCCCTGCCAGTAGATGGAGGCTGGAGCTACAGGTCCAGCACCAACCCCCTGCCAGTAGAGGGAGGCTGGAGCTACAGGTCCAGCACCAACCCCCTGCCAGTAGAGTGGGGCTGGAGCTACAGGTCCAGCACCAACCCCCTGTCAGTAGAGGGGGGCTGGAGCTACAGGTTCAGCACCAACCCCCTGCCAGTAGAGGTGGGCTGGAGCTACAGGTCCAGCACCAACCCCCTGCCAGTAGAGGTGGGCTGGAGCTACAGGTCCAGCACCAACCCCCTGCCAGTAGAGGGGGGGCTGGAGCTACAGGTTCAGCACCAACCCTCTGCCAGTAAAGGTGGGATGGAGCTACAGGTCCAGCACCAACCCCCTGCCTGTAGAGGGGGGCTGGAGCTACAGGTCCATCACTTACCCCCTGCCAGTAGAGAGGGGCTGGAGCTACAGGTCCAGCACCAATCCTCTATCAGTAGAGTGGGGGCTGGAGCTACTGGTCCAGCACCATCCCCCTGCCAGTAGAGGGGGCTGGAGCTACAGGTCCATCACCAACACCTTGCCAGTAGCGGGGGGCTGGAGCTACAGGTCCAGCACCATCCTCCCCCCCCTGCCAGTAGAGGGGGGCTGGAGCTACAGGTCCAGCACCAATCCCCTGCCAGGAGAGGGGGCGCTGGAGCTACAGGTCCAGCACCAACCCCCTGCCAGAAGAGGGGGGCTGGAGCTACAGGTCCAGCACCAACCCACCTGCCAGTAGAGGTGGGCTGGAGCTATAGGTCCAGCACCAACCCCATGCCAGTAGAGGTGGGCTGGAGCTACAGGTCCAGCACCAACCCCCTGCCAGTAGAGGTGGGCTGGACTACAGTTCGAGCTCCAACCCCCTGCCAGTAGAGGGGGGCTGGAGCTACAGGTCCAGCACCAACCCCCCCCCCCTGCCAGTAGAGGGGGGGGTGGAGCTACAGGTTCAGCACCAACCCCCTGCCATTAGAGGGAGGCTAGAGCTACAGGTCCAGCACCAACCCCCTGCAAGTAGAGGGGGGGCTGGATCTACAGGTCCAGCACCAACCCCCTGCTAGTAGAGGTGGGCTGGAGCTACAGGTTGAGCACCAACCCCCTGCCAGTAGAGGGGGGGGCTGGACCTACAGGTCCAGCACCAACCCCTTGCCAGTAGAGGTGGGCTGGACTACAGTTCGAGCTCCAACCCCCTGCCAGTAGAGGGGGGCTGGAGCTACAGGTCCAGCACCAACCCCCCCCCCCTGCCAGTAGAGGGGGGGTGGAGCTACAGGTTCAGCACCAACCCCCTGCCATTAGAGGGAGGCTAGAGCTACAGGTCCAGCACCAACCCCTGCTAGTAGAGGGAGGCTGGAGCTACAGTCCAGCACCAACCCCCTGTCTGTAGAGGGAGGCTTGAGCTACAGTCCAGCACCAACCCCCTGCCAGTAGATGGAGGCTGGAGCTACAGGTCCAGCACCAACCCCCTGCCAGTAGAGGGAGGCTGGAGCTACAGGTCCAGCACCAACCCCCTGCCAGTAGAGTGGGGCTGGAGCTACAGGTCCAGCACCAACCCCCTGTCAGTAGAGGGGGGCTGGAGCTACAGGTTCAGCACCAACCCCCCTGCCAGTAGAGGTGGGCTGGAGCTACAGGTCCAGCACCAACCCCCTGCCAGTAGAGGTGGGCTGGAGCTACAGGTCCAGCACCAACCCCCTGCCAGTAGAGGGGGGGCTGGAGCTACAGGTTCAGCACCAACCCTCTGCCAGTAGAGGTGGGATGGAGCTACAGGTCCAGCACCAACCCCCTGCCTGTAGCGGGGGGCTGGAGCTACAGGTCCATCACTTACTCCCTGCCAGTAGAGAGGGGCTGGAGCTACAGGTCCAGCACCAATCCCCTATCAGTAGAGTGGGGGCTGGAGCTACTGGTCCAGCACCATCCCCCTGCCAGTAGAGGGGGCTGGAGCTACAGGTCCATCACCAACACCTTGCCAGTAGAGGGGGGCTGGAGCTACAGGTCCAGCACCATCCTCCCCCCCCCTGCCAGTAGAGGGGGGCTGGAGCTACAGGTCCAGCACCAATCCCCTGCCAGGAGAGGGGGCGCTGGAGCTACAGGTCCAGCACCAACCCCCTGCCAGAAGAGGGGGGCTGGAGCTACAGGTCCAGCACCAACCCCCTGCCAGTTGAGGTGGGATGGAGCTACAGGTCCAGCACCAACCCCCTGCCAGTAGAGGGGGGCCAGGAACTACAGGTCCAGCACCAACCTCCTGCCAGTAGAGGGGGGTCTGGAGCTACAGGTCCAGCACCAACCCCCTACCAGTAGAGGGGGGTCTGGAGCTACAGGTCCTGCACCAATCCCCTGCCCGTAGAGGGGGGCTGGAGCTACAGGTCCAGCACCAACCCCCCCCCTGCCAGTAGAGGGGGGGGGTGGAGCTACAGGTTCAGCACCAACCCCCTGCCATTAGAGGGAGGCTAGAGCTACAGGTCCAGCACCAACCCCTGCTAGTAGAGGGAGGCTGGAGCTACAGTCCAGCACCAACCCCCTGTCTGTAGAGGGAGGCTTGAGCTACAGTCCAGCACCAACCCCCTGCCAGTAGAGGGAGGCTGGAGCTACAGGTCCAGCACCAACCCCCTGCCAGTAGAGGGAGGCTGGAGCTACAGGTCCAGCACCAACCCCCTGCCAGTAGAGTGGGGCTGGAGCTTCAGGTCCAGCACCAACCCCCTGCCAGTAGAGGTGGGCTGGAGCTACAGGTCCAGCACCAACCCCCTGCCAGTAGAGGTGGGCTGGAGCTACAGGTCCAGCACCAACCCCCTGCCAGTAGAGGGGGGGCTGGAGCTACAGGTTCAGCACCAACCCTCTGCCAGTAAAGGTGGGATGGAGCTACAGGTCCAGCACCAACCCCCTGCCTGTAGAGGGGGGCTGGAGCTACAGGTCCATCACTTACCCCCTGCCAGTAGAGAGGGGCTGGAGCTACAGGTCCAGCACCAATCCCCTATCAGTAGAGTGGGGGCTGGAGCTACTGGTCCAGCACCATCCCCCTGCCAGTAGAGGGGGCTGGAGCTACAGGTCCATCACCAACACCTTGCCAGTAGAGGGGGGCTGGAGCTACAGGTCCAGCACCATCCTCCCCCCCCTGCCAGTAGAGGGGGGCTGGAGCTACAGGTCCAGCACCAATCCCCTGCCAGGAGAGGGGGCGCTGGAGCTACAGGTCCAGCACCAACCCCCTGCCAGAAGAGGGGGGCTGGAGCTACAGGTCCAGCACCAACCCACCTGCCAGTAGAGGTGGGCTGGAGCTATAGGTCCAGCACCAACCCCATGCCAGTAGAGGTGGGCTGGAGCTACAGGTCCAGCACCAACCCCCTGCCAGTAGAGGTGGGCTGGACTACAGTTCGAGCTCCAACCCCCTGCCAGTAGAGTGGCTGGAGCTACAGGTCCAGCACCAACCCCCCCCCTGCCAGTAGAGGGGGGGGTGGAGCTACAGGTTCAGCACCAACCCCCTGCCATTAGAGGGAGGCTAGAGCTACAGGTCCAGCACCAACCCCCTGCAAGTAGAGGGGGGGCTGGATCTACAGGTCCAGCACCAACCCCCTGCAAGTAGAGGGGGGGCTGGATCTACAGGTCCAGCACCAACCCCCTGCAAGTAGAGTGGGGGGCTGGAGCTACAGGTCCAGCACCAACCCCCTGCAAGTAGAGGGGGGGCTGGATCTACAGGTCCAGCACCAACCCCCTGCAAGTAGAGGGGGGGCTGGAGCTACAGGTTGAGCACCAACCCCCTGCCAGTAGAGGTGGGCTGGACTACAGTTCGAGCTCCAACCCCCTGCCAGTAGAGGGGGGCTGGAGCTACAGGTCCAGCACCAACCCCTTGCCAGTAGAGGTGGGCTGGACTACAGTTCGAGCTCCAACCCCCTGCCAGTAGAGGGGGGCTGGAGCTACAGGTCCAGCACCAACCCCCCCCCCCTGCCAGTAGAGGGGGGGGTGGAGCTACAGGTTCAGCACCAACCCCCTGCCATTAGAGGGAGGCTAGAGCTACAGGTCCAGCACCAACCCCTGCTAGTAGAGGGAGGCTGGAGCTACAGTCCAGCACCAACCCCCTGTCTGTAGAGGGAGGCTTGAGCTACAGTCCAGCACCAACCCCCTGCCAGTAGATGGAGGCTGGAGCTACAGGTCCAGCACCAACCCCCTGCCAGTAGAGGGAGGCTGGAGCTACAGGTCCAGCACCAACCCCCTGCCAGTAGAGTGGGGCTGGAGCTACAGGTCCAGCACCAACCCCCTGTCAGTAGAGGGGGGCTGGAGCTACAGGTTCAGCACCAACCCCCCTGCCAGTAGAGGTGGGCTGGAGCTACAGGTCCAGCACCAACCCCCTGCCAGTAGAGGTGGGCTGGAGCTACAGGTCCAGCACCAACCCCCTGCCAGTAGAGGGGGGGCTGGAGCTACAGGTTCAGCACCAACCCTCTGCCAGTAGAGGTGGGATGGAGCTACAGGTCCAGCACCAACCCCCTGCCTGTAGAGGGGGGCTGGAGCTACAGGTCCATCACTTACTCCCTGCCAGTAGAGAGGGGCTGGAGCTACAGGTCCAGCACCAATCCCCTATCAGTAGAGTGGGGGCTGGAGCTACTGGTCCAGCACCATCCCCCTGCCAGTAGAGGGGGCTGGAGCTACAGGTCCATCACCAACACCTTGCCAGTAGAGGGTGGCTGGAGCTACAGGTCCAGCACCATCCTCCCCCCCCCCTGCCAGTAGAGGGGGGCTGGAGCTACAGGTCCAGCACCAATCCCCTGCCAGGAGAGGGGGCGCTGGAGCTACAGGTCCAGCACCAACCCCCTGCCAGAAGAGGGGGGCTGGAGCTACAGGTCCAGCACCAACCCCCTGCCAGTTGAGGTGGGATGGAGCTACAGGTCCAGCACCAACCCCCTGCCAGTAGAGGGGGGCCAGGAACTACAGGTCCAGCACCAACCTCCTGCCAGTAGAGGGGGGTCTGGAGCTATAGGTCCAGCACCAACCCCCTACCAGTAGAGGGGGGTCTGGAGCTACAGGTCCTGCACCAATCCCCTGCCCGTAGAGGGGGGCTGGAGCTACAGGTCCAGCACCAACCCCCCCCCCCCTGCCAGTAGAGGGGGGGGGGGTGGAGCTACAGGTTCAGCACCAACCCCCTGCCATTAGAGGGAGGCTAGAGCTACAGGTCCAGCACCAACCCCTGCTAGTAGAGGGAGGCTGGAGCTACAGTCCAGCACCAACCCCCTGTCTGTAGAGGGAGGCTTGAGCTACAGTCCAGCACCAACCCCCTGCCAGTAGAGGGAGGCTGGAGCTACAGGTCCAGCACCAACCCCCTGCCAGTAGAGGGAGGCTGGAGCTACAGGTCCAGCACCAACCCCCTGCCAGTAGAGTGGGGCTGGAGCTTCAGGTCCAGCACCAACCCCCTGCCAGTAGAGGGGGGCTGGAGCTACAGGTTCAGCACCAACCCCCTGCCAGTAGAGGTGGGCTGGAGCTACAGGTCCAGCACCAACCCCCTGCCAGTAGAGGTGGGCTGGAGCTACAGGTCCAGCACCAACCCCCTGCCAGTAGAGGGGGGGCTGGAGTTACAGGTTCACCACCAACCCTCTGCCAGTAGAGGTGGGATGGAGCTACAGGTCCAGCACCAACCCCCTGCCTGTAGAGGGGGGGCTGGAGCTACAGGTCCAGCACTAACCCCCTGCCAGTAGAGGGGGGCTGGAGCTACTAGTCCAGCACCAATTCCCTGTCAGTAGAGTGGGGGCTGGAGCTACAGGTCCAGCACCATCCCCCTGCCAGTAGAGGGGGCTGGAGCTACAGGTCCATCACCAACACCTTGCCAGTAGAGGGGGGCTGGAGCTACAGGTCCAGCACCAACCCCCTGCCAGTAGAGGGGAGTCCAGCACCAACCCCTGCCAGTAGAAGAGGTCTGGGGCTACAGGTCCAGCACCATCCTCCCCCCCCCTGCCAGTAGAGGGGGGCTGGAGCTACAGGTCCAGCACCAATCCCCTGCCAGGAGAGGGGGCGCTGGAGCTCCAGGTCTAGCACCAACCCCCTGCCAGTAGAGGGGGGCTGGAGCTACAGGTCCAGCACCAACCCCTGCTAGTAGATGGAGGCTGGAGCTACAGTCCAGCACCAACCCCCTGCCTGTAGAGGGAGGCTTGAGCTACAGTCCAGCACCAACCTCCTGCCAGTAGAGGGAGGCTGGAGCTACAGGTCCAGCACCAACCCCCTGCCAGTAGAGGGAGGCTGGAGCTACAGGTCCAGTACCAACCCCCTGCTAGTAGAGGGGGGCTGTAGCTACAGGTTCAGCACCAACCCCCTGCCAGTAGAGGTGGGATGGAGCTACAGGTCCAGAACCAACCCCCTGCCAGTAGAGGGGGGCTGGAGCTACAGGTCCAGCACCAACCCCCTGCCAGTAGAGGAGGGGCTGGAGCTACTGGTCCAGCACCAATCCCCTGCCAGTAGAGGGGAAGCTGGAGCTACTGGTCCAGCACCATCCCCCTGTCAGTAGAGGGGGGGCTGGAGCTACAGGTCCAGCACCAATCCCCTGCCAGTAGAGGGGGGCTGAAGCTACAGGTCCAACACCAACCCCCTGCCAGTAGAGGGGGCACTGGAGCTACTGGTCCAGCACCAACCCCTTGCCAGTAAAGAGGGCTGGAGCTACAGGTCCAGAATCAACCCCCTGCCAGTAGAGGGGGCACTGGAGCTACTGGTCCAGCACCAACCCCCTGCCAGTAGAGGGGGCTGGAGCTACAGGTCCAGAATCAACCCCGTGCCAGTAGAGTGGGGTGAAGCTACAGGTCCAGCATCAACCCCCTGCTAGTAGAGGGGGGTTGGAGCTACAGGTCCAGCATCAACCCCCTGCCATTAGAGGGGGGCTGAAGCTACAGGTCCAACACCAACCCCCTGTCAGTAGAGGGGGGGTGGAGCTACAGGTCCAGCATCAACCCTCTGCCAGTAGAGGGGGGCTGAAGCTACAGGTCCAACACCAACCCCCTGCCAGTAGAGGGGGGGGGGCTGGAGCTACAGGTCCAGATTCAACCCCCTGCCAGTAGAGGTGGGCTGGAGCTATAGGTCCAGCACCAACCCCATGCCAATAGAGGTGGGCTGGAGCTACAGGCCCAGAACCACACCCCTGGCAGTAGAGACGGGGGGGGGGGCTCTGGAGCTGCTGGTCCAACACCAACCCCCTGCCAGTAGAGGGAGGCTGGAGCTACAGGTCCAGCACCAACCCCCTGCCAGTAGAGGTGGGATGGAGCTACAGGTGCAGCACTAACCCCCTGCCAGTAGAGGGGGCCAGGAACTACAGGTCCAGCACCAACCCCCTGCCAGTAGAGGGGGGCTGGAGCTTCAGGACCATCACGAACCCCTTGCCAGTAGAGGGGGAGGGGGCTGGAGCTACAGGTCCAGCACCAACCCCCTGATAGTAGAGGGGGGGCTGGATCTACAGGTCCAGCACCAACCCCCTGCCAGTAGAGGGGGCTGGAGCTACAGGTCCAGCACCAACCCCCTGCCAGTTAAGGTGGGCTGGAGCTACAGGTCCAGCACCAACCCCCTGCCAGTAGAGGGGGGGCTGGATCTACAGTTCCAGCACCAAACCCCTGCCAGTAGAGGGGGGCTGGAGCTACAGGTCCAGCACCAACCCCCTGCCAGTAGAAGGGGCCAGGAACTACAGGTCCAGCACCAACCCCCTTCCAGTAGAGGGGGGCCAGGAACTACAGGTCCAGCACCAACCCCCTGCCAGTAGAGGGGGGCTGGAGCTACTGGTCCAGCACCAACCCCCTGCCAATAGAGGTGGTATGGAGTTACAGGTCCAGCACCAACCCCCTCCAAGTAGAGGGGGGGGGGGCTGGATCTACAGGTCCAGCACCAACCTCCTGCCAGTAGAGGGGGGCTGGAGCTACAGGTCCAGTACGGACCCCTTGCCAGTAGAGGGGTGTCTGGAGCTACAGGTCCAGCACCAACCCCCTGCCAGTAGAGGTGGGATGAAGCTACAGGTCCAGCACCAACCCCCTGCCAGTAGAGGGGGGTCTGGAACTACAGGTCCTGCACCAATCCCCTGCCAGTAGAGGGGGGCTGGAGCTACAGGTCCAGCACCAACCCCCTGCCAGTAGAGGGGGGCTGGAGCTACAGGTCCAGCACCAACCCCTTCCAGTAGAGGTGGGCTGGAGCTACAGGTCTTGAACCAACCCCCTGCCAGTAGAGGGGGGCTGGAGCTACAGTCCAGCACCAACCCCCTGCCAGTAGAGGGAGGCTGGAGCTACAGGTCCAGCACCAACCCCCTGCCAGTAGAGGGAGGCTGGAGCTACAGGTCCAGCACCAACCCCTGCTAGTAGAGGGAGGCTGGAGCTGCAGTCCAGCACCAACCCCCTGCCTGTAGAGGGAGGCTTGAGCTACAGTCCAGCACCAACCCCCTGCCAGTAGAGGGAGGCTGGAGCTACAGGTCCAGCACCAACCCCCTGCCAGTAGAGGGAGGCTGGAGCTACAGGTCCAGTACCAACCCCCTGCCAGTAGAGGGGGGCTGGAGCTACAGGTTCAGCACCAACCCCCTGCCAGTAGAGGTGGGATGGAGCTACAGGTCCAGCACCAACCCCCTGCCAGTAGAGGGGGGCTGGAGCTACAGGTCCAGCACCAACCCCCTGCCAGTAGAGGGGGGCTGAAGCTACAGGTCCAGCACCAACCCCCTGCCAGTAGAGGGGGGCTGGAGCTACAGGTCCAGCATCAACCCCCTGCCAGTAGCGGGGGCACTGGAGCTACTAGTTCAGCACCAACCCCCTGCCAGTAGAGGGGGCTGGAGCTACAGGTCCAGAATCAACCCCCTGCCAGTAGAGGGGGGCTGAAGCTACAGGTCCAACACCAACCCCCTGCCAGTAGAGGGGGCTGGAGCTACAGTTCCAGAATCAACCCACTGCCAGTAGAGGGGGGCTGAAGCTACAGGTCCAACACCAACCCCTTGCCAGTAAAGGGGGCTGGAGCTACAGGTCCAGAATCAACACCCTGCCAGTAGAGGGGGGCACTGGAGCTACTGGTCCAGCACCAACCCCCTGCCAGTAGAGGGGGGTGGAGCTACAGGTCCAGCATCAACCCCCTGCCAGTAGAGGGGGGTTGGAGCTACAGGTCGAGCATCAACCCCCTGCCAGTAGAGGGGGGCTGAGGCTACAGGTCCAACACCAACCCCCTGCCAGTAGAGGGGGGGGGGCTGGAGCTACAGGTACAGATTCAACCCCCTGCCAGTAGAGGTGGGCTGGAGCTATAGGTCCAGCACCAACCCCATGCCAGTAGAGGTGGGCTGGAGCTACAGGCCCAGAACCACACCCCTGGCAGTAGAGACGGAGGGGGGGGGGGGGCTCTGGAGCTACTGGTCCAACACCAACCCCCTGCCAGTAGAGGGAGGCTGGAGCTACAGGTCTAGCACCAACCCCCTGCCAGTAGAGGGAGGCTGGAGCTACAGGTCCGGCACCAACCCCCTGCCAGTAGAGGGAGGCTGGAGCTACAGGTCCAGCACCAACCCCCTGCCAGTAGAGGTGGGAAGGAGCTACAGGTCCAGCACCAACCCCCTGCCAGTAGAGGGGGCCAGGAACTACAGGTCCAGCACCAACCCCCTGCCAGTAGAGGAAGGCTGGAGCTACAGGTCCAGCACGAAACCCTGCCAGTAGAGGTGGGCTGGAGCTACATGTCCAACACCAACCCCCTGCCAGTAGAGGGGGGTCTGGAGCTACAGGACCAGCACGAACCCCTTGCCAGCAGAGGGGGAGGGGGCTGGAGCTACAGGTCCAGCACCAACCCCCTGCCAGTAGAGGGGGGGCTGGATCTACAGTTCCAGCACCAACCCCCTGCCAGTAGAGGGGGGCTGGATCTACAGTTCCAGCACCAACCCCTTGCCAGTAGAGGGGGGCTTGAGCTACAGGTCCAGCACCAAACCCCTGCCAGTAGAGGGGGGCTGGACCTACAGGTCCAGCACCAACCCCCTGCCAGTTAAGGTGGGCTGGAGCTACAGGTCCAGCACCAACCCCCTAGCAGTAGAGGTGGGCTGGAGCTACAGGTCCAGCACCAACCCCCTGCCAGTAGAGGGAGGGCTGGAGCAACAGGTCCAGCACCAACCCCCCCCCCTGCCAGTAGAGGGGGGGGGGGTTGGAGCTATAGGTTCAGCACCAACCCCCTGCCATTAGAGGGAGGCTAGAGCTACAGTCCAGCACCAACCCCCTGCCTGTAGAGGGAGGCTTGAGCTACAGTCCAGCACCAACCCCCTGCCAGTAGAGGGAGGCTGGAGCTACAGGTCCAGCACCAACCCCCTGCCAGTAGAGGGAGGCTGGAGCTACAGGTCCAGCACCAACCCCCTGCCAGTAGAGGGGGGCTGGAGCTACAGGTCCAGCACCAACCCCCTGCCAGTAGAGGGGGGCTGGAGCTACAGGTTCAGCACCAACCCCCTGCCAGTAGAGGTGGGCTGGAGCTACAGGTCCAGCACCAATCCCCTGCCAGTAGAGGGGGGGCTGGAGCTACAGGTTCAGCACCAACCCTCTGCCAGTAGAGGTGGGATGGAGCTACAGGTCCAGCACCAACCCCCTGCCTGTAGAGGGGGGCTGGAGCTACAGGTCCAGCACTAACCCCCTGCCAGTAGAGGGGGTGCTCGAGCTACAGGTCCAGCACCATCCTCCCCCCCCCCCTGCCAGTAGAGGGGGGCTGGAGCTACAGGTGCAGCACCAATCCCCTGCCAGGAGAGGGGGCGCTGGAGCTACAGGTCCAGCACCAACCCCCTGCCAGTAGAGGTGGGATGGAGCTACAGGTCCAGCACCAACCCCCTACCAGTAGAGGGGGGCCAGGAACTACAGGTCCAGCACCAACCCCCTGCCAGTAGAGGGGGGCCATGAACTACAGGTCCAGCACCAACCTCCTGCCAGTAGAGGGGGGCTGGAGCTACAGGTCCAGCACGGACCCCTTGCCAGTAGAGGGGGGGCTGGAGCTACAGGTCCAGCACCAACCCCCTGCCAGTAGAGAGGGGTCTGGAGCTACAGGTCCTGCACCAATCCCCTGCCAGTAGAGGGGGGCTGGAGCTACAGGTCCAGCACCAACCCCCTGCCAGTAGAGGGGGGTTGGAGCTACAGGTCCAGCACCAACCCCTTCCAGTAGAGGTGGGCTGGAGCTACAGGTCTTGAACCAACCCCCTGCCAGTAGAGGGGGGCTGGAGCTACAGGTCCAGCACCAACCCCTGCTAGTAGAGGGAGGCTGGAGCTACAGTCCAGCACCAACCCCCTGCCTGTAGAGGGAGGCTTGAGCTACAGTCCAGCACCAACCCCCTGCCAGTAGAGGGAGGCTGGAGCTACAGGTCCAGCACCAACCCCCTGCCAGTAGAGGGAGGCTGGAGCTACAGGTCCAGTACCAACCCCCTGCCAGTAGAGGGGGGGGGGGCTGGAACTACAGGTCCAGCACCAACCCTCTGCCAGTAGAGGTGGGCTGGAGCTACAGGTCCAGCATCAAACCCCAGCCAGTAGCGGGGGCACTGGAGCTACTGGTTCAGCAGCAACCCCCTGCCAGTAGAGGTGGGATGGAGCTACAGGTCCAACACCAACCCCCTGCCAGTAGCGGGGGCACTGGAGCTACTGGTTCAGCAGCAACGCCCTGCCAGTAGAGTGGGGCTGTAGCTACAGGTCCAACACCAACCCCCTGCCAGTAGAGGGGGGGGGGGTTGCAGCTACAGGTCCAGAACCAACCCCCTGCCAGTAGAGGGGGGGGCTGGAGCTACAGGTCCAGATTCAACCCCCTGCCAGTAGAGGTGGGCTGGAGCTATAGGTCCAGCACCAACCCCATGCCAGTAGAGGTGGGCTGGAGCTACAGGTCCAGCATCAAACCCCAGCCAGTAGCGGGGGCACTGGAGCTACTGGTTCAGCACCAACCCCCTGCCAGTAGAGGTGGGATGGAGCTACAGGTCCAGCACCAACCCCCTGCCAGTAGAGGGGCTGGAGCTACAGGTCCAGAATCAACCCTCTGTCATTAGAGGGGGGCTGGAGCTACAGGTCCAGCATCAACCCTCTGCCAGTAGAGGGGGGCTGAAGCTACAGGTCCAACACCAACCCCCTGCCAGTAGAGGCGGCACTGGAGCTACTGGTCCAGCACCAACCCCCTGCCAGTAGAGGGGGCTGGAGCTACAGGTCCAGAATCAACCCCCTGCCAGTAGAGGGTGGCTGGAGCTACAGGTCCAGCATCAACCCTCTGCCAGTAGAGGGGGGCTGGAGCTACAGGTTCAGCACGGACCCCTTGCCAGTAGAGGGGGGGCTGGAGCTACAGGTCCAGCACCAACCCCCTGCCAGTAGAGGGGGGTCTGGAGCTACAGGTCCTGCACCAATCCCCTGCCAGTAGAGGGGGGCTGGAGCTACAGGTCCAGCACCAACCCCCTGCCAGTAGAGGGGGGCTGGAGCTACAGGTCCAGCACCAACCCCTTCCAGTAGAGGTGGGCTGGAGCTACAGGTCTTGAACCAACCCCCTGCCAGTAGAGGGGGGCTGGAGCTACAGGTCCAGCACCAACCCCTGCTAGTAGAGGGAGGCTGGAGCTACAGTCCAGCACCAACCCCTTGCCTGTAGAGGGAGGCTTGAGCTACAGTCCAGCACCAACCCCCTGCCAGTAGAGGGGGGCTGGAGCTACAGGTCCAGCACCAACCCCCTGCCAGTAGAGGGGGGGCTGGAGCTACAGGTCCAGCACCAATCCCCTGCCAGTAGAGGGGAAGCTGGAGCTACTGGTCCAGCACCATCCCCCTGCCAGTAGAGGGAGCTGGAGCTACAGGTCCAGCATCAAACCCCAGCCAGTAGCGGGGGCTGGAGCTACAGGTCCAGCATCAACCCCCTGCCAGTAGAGGGGGGCTGGAGCTACTGGTTCAGCACCAACCCCCTGCCAGTAGAGGGGGGCTGGAGCTACAGGTCCAGCACCAACCCCCTGCCAGTAGAGGGGGCTGGAGCTACAGGTCCAGAATCAACCCTCTGTCATTAGAGGGGGGCTGGAGCTACAGGTCCAGCATCAACCCTCTGCCAGTAGAGGCGGCACTGGAGCTACTGCTCCAGCACCAACCCTCTGCCAGTAGAGGGGGGCTGAAGCTACAGGTCCAGAATCAACCACCTGCCAGTAGAGGGGGCACTGGAGCTACTGGTTCAGCACCAACCCCCTGCCAGTAGAGGGGGCACTGGAGCTACTGGTCCAGCACCAACCCCCTGCCAGTAGAGGGGGCTGGAGCTACAGGTCCAGAATCAACCCCCTGCCAGTAGAGGGGGGTGGAGCTACAGGTCCAGCATCAACCCCCTGCCAGTAGAGGGGGGCTGAAGCTACATGTCCAACACCAACCCCCTGCCAGTAGAGGGGGGGGGGTTGCAGCTACAGGTCCAGAACCAACCCTCTGCCAGTAGAGGGGGGGGGGCTGGAGCTACAGGTCCAGATTCAACCCCCTGCCAGTAGAGGTGGGCTGGAGCTATAGGTCCAGCACCAACCCCATGCCAGTAGAGGTGGGCTGGAGCTACAGGCCCAGAACCACACCCCTGGCAGTAGAGACGGGGGGGGGGGGCTCTGGAGCTACTGGTCCAACACCAACCCCCTGCCAGTAGAGGGAGGCTGGAGCTACAGGTCCAGCACCAACCCCCTGCCAGTAGAGGTGGGATGGAGCTACAGGTCCAGCACCAACCCTCTGCCAGTAGAGGGGGCCAGGACCTACAGGTCCAGCACCAACCCCCTGCCAGTAGAGGGGGGCTGGAGCTACAGGTCCAGCATGAAACCCTGCCAGTAGAGGTGGGCTGGAGCTACAGGTCCAGCACCAACCCTCTGCCAGTAGAGGGGGGTCTGGAGCTACAGGTCCTGCAACAATCCCCTGCCAGTAGAGGGGGGCTGGAGCTACATGTCCAACACCAACCCTCTGCCAGTAGAGGGGGGTCTGGAGCTACAGGTCCTGCAACAATCCCCTGCCAGTAGAGGGGGGCTGGAGCTACAGGTCCAGCACCAACCCCCTGCCAGTAGAGGGGGGCTGGAGCTACAGGTCCAGCACCAAGCCCTTCCAGTAGAGGTGGGCTGGATCTACAGGTCTTGAACCAACCCCCTGCCAGTAGAGGGGGTCTGGAGCTACAGGTCCAGCACCAACCCCTGCTAGTAGAGGGAGGCTGGAGCTACAGTCCAGCACCAACCCCCTGCCTGTAGAGGGAGGCTTGAGCTACAGTCCAGCACCAACCCCCTGCCAGTAGAGGGAGGCTGGAGCTACAGGTCCAGCACCAACCCCCTGCCAGTAGAGGGAGGCTGGAGCTACAGGTCCAGTACCAACCCCCTGCCAGTAGAGGGGGGCTGGAGCTACAGGTTCAGCACCAACCCCCTGCCAGTAGAGGTGGGATGGAGCTACAGGACCAGCACCAACCTCCTACCAGTAGAGGGGGGCTGGAGCTACAGGTCCAGCACCAACCCCCTGCCAGTAGAGGGGGGGCTGGAGCTACAGGTCCAGCACCAATCCCCTGCCAGTAGAGGGGAAGCTGGAGCTACAGGTCCAGCACCAACCCCCTGCCAGTAGAGGGAGGCTGGAGCTACAGGTCCAGCACCAACCCCCTGCCAGTAGAGGGGGGCTGGAGCTACAGGTCCAGCACCAACCCCCTGCCAGTAGAGGGGGGCTGGAGCTACAGGTTCAGCACCAACCCCCTGCCAGTAGAGGTGGGCTGGAGCTACAGGTCCAGCACCAATCCCCTGCCAGTAGAGGGGGGGCTGGAGCTACAGGTTCAGCACCAACCCTCTGCCAGTAGAGGTGGGATGGAGCTACAGGTCCAGCACCAACCCCCTGCCTGTAGAGGGGGGCTGGAGCTACAGGTCCAGCACTAACCCCCTGCCAGTAGAGGGGGTGCTCGAGCTACAGGTCCAGCACCATCCTCCCCCCCCCCCCCCTGCCAGTAGAGGGGGGCTGGAGCTACAGGTGCAGCACCAATCCCCTGCCAGGAGAGGGGGCGCTGGAGCTACAGGTCCAGCACCAACCCCCTGCCAGTAGAGGTGGGATGGAGCTACAGGTCCAGCACCAACCCCCTACCAGTAGAGGGGGGCCAGGAACTACAGGTCCAGCACCAACCCCCTGCCAGTAGAGGGGGGCCATGAACTACAGGTCCAGCACCAACCTCCTGCCAGTAGAGGGGGGCTGGAGCTACAGGTCCAGCACGGACCCCTTGCCAGTAGAGGGGGGGCTGGAGCTACAGGTGCAGCACCAACCCCCTGCCAGTAGAGAGGGGTCTGGAGCTACAGGTCCTGCACCAATCCCCTGCCAGTAGAGGGGGGCTGGAGCTACAGGTCCAGCACCAACCCCCTGCCAGTAGAGGGGGGTTGGAGCTACAGGTCCAGCACCAACCCCTTCCAGTAGAGGTGGGCTGGAGCTACAGGTCTTGAACCAACCCCCTGCCAGTAGAGGGGGGCTGGAGCTACAGGTCCAGCACCAACCCCTGCTAGTAGAGGGAGGCTGGAGCTACAGTCCAGCACCAACCCCCTGCCTGTAGAGGGAGGCTTGAGCTACAGTCCAGCACCAACCCCCTGCCAGTAGAGGGAGGCTGGAGCTACAGGTCCAGCACCAACCCCCTGCCAGTAGAGGGAGGCTGGAGCTACAGGTCCAGTACCAACCCCCTGCCAGTAGAGGGGGGGGGGGGGGGCTGGAACTACAGGTCCAGCACCAACCCTCTGCCAGTAGAGGTGGGTTGGAGCTACAGGTCCAGCATCAAACCCCAGCCAGTAGCGGGGGCACTGGAGCTACTGGTTCAGCAGCAACCCCCTGCCAGTAGAGGTGGGATGGAGCTACAGGTCCAACACCAACCCCCTGCCAGTAGCGGGGGCACTGGAGCTACTGGTTCAGCAGCAACCCCCTGCCAGTAGAGTGGGGCTGTAGCTACAGGTCCAACACCAACCCCCTGCCAGTAGAGGGGGGGGGGGGTTGCAGCTACAGGTCCAGAACCAACCCCCTGCCAGTAGAGGGGGGGGCTGGAGCTACAGGTCCAGATTCAACCCCCTGCCAGTAGAGGTGGGCTGGAGCTATAGGTCCAGCACCAACCCCATGCCAGTAGAGGTGGGCTGGAGCTACAGGTCCAGCATCAAACCCCAGCCAGTAGCGGGGGCACTGGAGCTACTGGTTCAGCACCAACCCCCTGCCAGTAGAGGTGGGATGGAGCTACAGGTCCAGCACCAACCCCCTGCCAGTAGAGGGGCTGGAGCTACAGGTCCAGAATCAACCCTCTGTCATTAGAGGGGGGCTGGAGCTACAGGTCCAGCATCAACCCTCTGCCAGTAGAGGGGGGCTGAAGCTACAGGTCCAACACCAACCCCCTGCCAGTAGAGGCGGCACTGGAGCTACTGGTCCAGCACCAACCCCCTGCCAGTAGAGGGGGCTGGAGCTACAGGTCCAGAATCAACCCCCTGCCAGTAGAGGGTGGCTGGAGCTACAGGTCCAGCATCAACCCTCTGCCAGTAGAGGGGGGCTGGAGCTACAGGTTCAGCACGGACCCCTTGCCAGTAGAGGGGGGGCTGGAGCTACAGGTCCAGCACCAACCCCCTGCCAGTAGAGGGGGGTCTGGAGCTACAGGTCCTGCACCAATCCCCTGCCAGTAGAGGGGGGCTGGAGCTACAGGTCCAGCACCAACCCCCTGCCAGTAGAGGGGGGCTGGAGCTACAGGTCCAGCACCAACCCCTTCCAGTAGAGGTGGGCTGGAGCTACAGGTCTTGAACCAACCCCCTGCCAGTAGAGGGGGGCTGGAGCTACAGGTCCAGCACCAACCCCTGCTAGTAGAGGGAGGCTGGAGCTACAGTCCAGCACCAACCCCTTGCCTGTAGAGGGAGGCTTGAGCTACAGTCCAGCACCAACCCCCTGCCAGTAGAGGGGGGCTGGAGCTACAGGTCCAGCACCAACCCCCTGCCAGTAGAGGGGGGGCTGGAGCTACAGGTCCAGCACCAATCCCCTGCCAGTAGAGGGGAAGCTGGAGCTACTGGTCCAGCACCATCCCCCTGCCAGTAGAGGGAGCTGGAGCTACAGGTCCAGCATCAAACCCCAGCCAGTAGCGGGGGCTGGAGCTACAGGTCCAGCATCAACCCCCTGCCAGTAGAGGGGGGCTGGAGCTACTGGTTCAGCACCAACCCCCTGCCAGTAGAGGGGGGCTGGAGCTACAGGTCCAGCACCAACCCCCTGCCAGTAGAGGGGGCTGGAGCTACAGGTCCAGAATCAACCCTCTGTCATTAGATGGGGGCTGGAGCTACAGGTCCAGCATCAACCCTCTGCCAGTAGAGGCGGCACTGGAGCTACTGCTCCAGCACCAACCCTCTGCCAGTAGAGGGGGGCTGAAGCTACAGGTCCAGAATCAACCCCCTGCCAGTAGAGGGGGCACTGGAGCTACTGGTTCAGCACCAACCCCCTGCCAGTAGAGGGGGCACTGGAGCTACTGGTCCAGCACCAACCCCCTGCCAGTAGAGGGGGCTGGAGCTACAGGTCCAGAATCAACCCCCTGCCAGTAGAGGGGGGTGGAGCTACAGGTCCAGCATCAACCCCCTGCCAGTAGAGGGGGGCTGAAGCTACATGTCCAACACCAACCCCCTGCCAGTAGAGGGGGGGGGGTTGCAGCTACAGGTCCAGAACCAACCCTCTGCCAGTAGAGGGGGGGGGCTGGAGCTACAGGTCCAGATTCAACCCCCTGCCAGTAGAGGTGGGCTGGAGCTATAGGTCCAGCACCAACCCCATGCCAGTAGAGGTGGGCTGGAGCTACAGGCCCAGAACCACACCCCTGGCAGTAGAGACGGGGGGGGGGGGGGCTCTGGAGCTACTGGTCCAACACCAACCCCCTGCCAGTAGAGGGAGGCTGGAGCTACAGGTCCAGCACCAACCCCCTGCCAGTAGAGGTGGGATGGAGCTACAGGTCCAGCACCAACCCTCTGCCAGTAGAGGGGGCCAGGAACTACAGGTCCAGCACCAACCCCCTGCCAGTAGAGGGGGGCTGGAGCTACAGGTCCAGCATGAAACCCTGCCAGTAGAGGTGGGCTGGAGCTACAGGTCCAGCACCAACCCTCTGCCAGTAGAGGGGGGTCTGGAGCTACAGGTCCTGCAACAATCCCCTGCCAGTAGAGGGGGGCTGGAGCTACATGTCCAACACCAACCCTCTGCCAGTAGAGGGGGGTCTGGAGCTACAGGTCCTGCAACAATCCCCTGCCAGTAGAGGGGGGCTGGAGCTACAGGTCCAGCACCAACCCCCTGCCAGTAGAGGGGGGCTGGAGCTACAGGTCCAGCACCAAGCCCTTCCAGTAGAGGTGGGCTGGATCTACAGGTCTTGAACCAACCCCCTGCCAGTAGAGGGGGTCTGGAGCTACAGGTCCAGCACCAACCCCTGCTAGTAGAGGGAGGCTGGAGCTACAGTCCAGCACCAACCCCCTGCCTGTAGAGGGAGGCTTGAGCTACAGTCCAGCACCAACCCCCTGCCAGTAGAGGGAGGCTGGAGCTACAGGTCCAGCACCAACCCCCTGCCAGTAGAGGGAGGCTGGAGCTACAGGTCCAGTACCAACCCCCTGCCAGTAGAGGGGGGCTGGAGCTACAGGTTCAGCACCAACCCCCTGCCAGTAGAGGTGGGATGGAGCTACAGGACCAGCACCAACCTCCTACCAGTAGAGGGGGGCTGGAGCTACAGGTCCAGCACCAACCCCCTGCCAGTAGAGGGGGGGCTGGAGCTACAGGTCCAGCACCAATCCCCTGCCAGTAGAGGGGAAGCTGGAGCTACAGGTCCAGCACCATCCCCCTGCCAGTAGAGGGGGCTGGAGCTACAGGTCCAGCACCAACCCCCTGCCAGTAGAGGAAGGCTGGAGCTACAGGTCCAGCACCAAACCCCTGCCAGTAGCGGGGGCACTGGAGCTACTGGTTCAGCACCAACCCCCTGCCAGTAGAGGGGGCTGGAGCTACAGGTCCAGAATCAACCCTCTGTCATTAGAGGGGGGCTGGAGCTACAGGTCCAGCATCAACCCTCTACCAGTAGAGGAGGGCTGGAGCTACTGGTCCAACACCAACCCCCTGCCAGTAGAGGGGGGCTGGAGCTACTGGTCCAGCACGATCCCCCTGCCAATAGAGGTGGGATGGAGCTACAGGTCCAGCACTAACCCCCTGCCAGTAGAGGGGGCTGGAGCTACAGGTCCAGCACCAACCCCCTGCCAGTAGAGGTGGGATGGAGCTACAGGTCCAGCACCAACCCCCTGCCTGTAGAGGGGGGCTGGAGCTACAGGTCCAGCACCAACCCCCTGCCAGTAGAGGGGAGCTGGAGCTACAGGTCCAGCACCAACCCCCCTGCCAGTAGAGGAAGGCTGGAGCTACAGGTCCAGCACCAAACCCCTGCCAGTAGAGGGGGGCTGGAGCTACAGGTCCATCACCAACACCTTGCCAGTAGAGGGGGGGCTAGAGCTACTGGTCCAGCACCATCCCCCTGCCAGTAGGGGGGGCTGGATCTACAGGTCCATCACCAACACCTTGCCAGTAGAGGGAGGCTAGAGCTACAGGTCCAGCACCAACCCCTGCTAGTAGAGGGAGGCTGGAGCTACAGTCCAGCACCAACCCCCTGCCTGTAGAGGGAGGCTGGAGCTACAGGTCCAGCACCAACCCCCTGCCAGTAGAGGGGAGCTGGAGCTACAGGTCCAGCACCAACCCCCCTGCCAGTAGAGGAAGGCTGGAGCTACTGGTTCAGCACCAACCCCCTGCCAGTAGAGGTGAGGTGGAGCTACTGGTCCAGCACCAACCCCCTGCCAGTAGAGGGGGGCTGGAGCTACAGGTCCAGCACCAACCCCCTGCCAGTAGAGTTGGCGCTGGGGCTACTGGTCCAGCACCAACCCCCTGCCAGTAGAGGTGAGGTGGAGCTACAGGTCCAGCACCAACCCCCTGCCAGTAGAGGGGGGCTGGAGCTACAGGTCCAGCACCAACCCCCCCCCCCCCTGCCAGTAGAGGGGGGGGGGGCTGGAGCTACAGTTTCAGCAGCAACAACCTGCCAGTAGAGGGGGGCTGGGCTACAGGTCCAGCACCAACCCCCTGCCAGTAGAGGGGGGGGGGCTGGAGCTACTGGTCCAACACCAACCCCCTGCCAGTAGGGGTGGTATGGAGCTACTGGTCCAACACCAACCCCCTGCCAGTAGAGGGAGGCTGGAGCTACAGGTCCAGCACCATCCCCCTGCCAGTAGAGGGGGCTGGAGCTACAGGTCCAGAACCAACCCTCTGCCAGTAGAGGGGGGCTGGAGCTACAGGTTCAGCACCAACCCCCTGCCAGTATAGGGGGGGGGGCTGGAGCTACTGGTCCAACACCAACCCCCTGCCAGTAGAGGTGGTATGGAGCTACTGGTCCAACACCAACCCCCTGCCAGTAGAGGGGGAGCTGGAGCTACAGGTCCAGAACCAACCCTCTGCCAGTAGAGGGGGCTGGAGCTACAGGTCCAGCATCAACCCCCTGCCAGTAGAGGGGGGCTGAAGCTACATGTCCAACACCAACCCCCTGCCAGTAGAGGGGGGGGGGTGGAGCTACTGGTTTAGCATCAACCCCCTGCCAGTAGAGTGGGGCTGTACTACAGGTCCAACACCAACCCCCTGCCAGTAGAGGGGGGGGTTGCAGCTACAGGTCCAGAACCAACCCCCTGCCAGTAGAGGGGGGGGGGGCTGGAGCTACAGGTCCAGATTCAACCCCCTGCCAGTAGAGGTGGGCTGGAGCTATAGTTCCAGCACCAACCCCCTGCCAGTAGAGGTGGGCTGGAGCTATAGGTCCAGCACCAACCCCATGCCAGTAGAGGTGGGCTGGAGCTACAGGCCCAGAACCACACCCCTGGCAGTAGAGACGGGGGGGGGGGCTGGAGCTACAGGTTCAGCACCAACCCCCTGCCAGTATAGGGGGGGGGGGGCTGGAGCTACTGGTCCAACACCAACCCCCTGCCAGTAGAGGGGGGGCTGGAGCTACAGGTCCAGAACCAACCCTCTGCCAGTAGAGGGGGCTGGAGCTACAGGTCCAGAACCATCCCTCTGCCAGTAGAGGGGGGCTGGAGCTACAGGTTCAGAACCAACCCCCTGCCAGTAGAGGTGGGCTGAATCTACAAGTTCAGCACCAACCCCCTGCCAGTAGAAGGGGGGGGGCTGGAGTTACATGTCCACCACCAACCCCCTGCCAGTAGAGGGGGGGTTGGAGCTACAGGTCCAGCATCAACCCCCTGCCAGTAGAGGGGGGCTGGAGCTACAGGTCCAGCACCAACCCCCTGCCAGTAGAGGGGGGGGGGCTGGAACTACTTTTCCAGCACCAAACCCCCTGCCAGTAGAGGGGGGGTTGGAGCTACAGGTCCAGCATCAACCCCCTGCCAGTAGAGGGGGGCTGGAGCTACAGGTCCAGCACCAAACCCCCTGCCAGTAGAGAGGGGCTGGAGATACAGGTCTAGCACCAACCCCCTGCCAGTAGAGGGAGGCTAGAGCTACAGGTCCAGCACCAACCCCCTGCCAGTAGAGGGGAGCTGGAGCTACAGTCCAGCACCAACCCCCTGCCAGTTGAGGGGGGCTGGAGCTACAGGTCCAGCACCAACCCCCTGCCAGTAGAGGGAGGCTAGAGCTACAGGTCCAACACCAACCCCCTGCCAGTAGAGGGGGGCTGGAGCTACAGGTCCAGCACCAACCTGCTGCCAGTAGAGGGGGTGCTGGAGCTACAGGTCCAACACCAACCCCCTGCCTGTAGAGGGGGCTGGAGCTACAGGTCCAGCACCAACCCCCTGCCAGTAGAGGGGGCTGGAGCTACAGGTCTAAAATAACGGGACTGACACTGACCACAGGTGATAATGGGACTGACACTGACCACAGGTGATAATGGAGCTGTCACTGACCACAGGTGATAATGGGGCTGGCACTGACAACATGTGATAATGGGGCTGACACTGACCACAGGTGATAATGGGGCTGACACTGTCCACAGGTGATAATGGGGCTGACACTGACCACAATTGATAATGGGGCTGTCATTGACCACAGGTGATAATGGTGCTGACACTGTCCACAGGTGATAATGGGGCTGACACTGTCCACAGTTGATAATGGGGCTGACACTGTCCACAGGTGATAATGGGGCTGACACTGTCCACAGGTGATAATGGTGCTGACACTGACCACAGGTGATAATGGGGCTGACACTGTCCACAGGTGATAATGGGGCTGACACTGTCCACAGGTGATAAGACTGACCACAGGTGATAATGGGGCTGACACTGTCCACAGGTGATAATGGGGCTGACACTGACCACAATTGATAATGGGGCTGTCATTGACCACAGGTGATAATGGTGCTGACACTGTCCACAGGTGATAATGGGGCTGGCACTGTCCACAGGTGATAATGGGGCTGGCACTGACCACAGGTGATAATGGGGCTGACACTGTCCACAGGTTATAATGGGGCTGACACTGACCACAGGTGATAATGGGGCTGACACTGTCCACAGGTGATAAGACTGACCACAGGTTATAATGGGGCTGGCACTGACCACAGGTGATAATGGGGCTGACACTGTCCACAGGTGATAAGACTGACCACAGGTGATAATGGGGCTGACACTGTCCACAGGTTATAATGGGGCTGACACTGACCACAGGTTATAATGGGGCTGACACTGACCACAGGTGATAATGGGGCTGACACTGACCACAGGTGATAATGGGGCTGACACTGTCCACAGGTGATAAGACTGACCACAGGTGATAATGGGGCTGGCATTGACCACAGGTGATAACGGGGCTGACACTGACCACAGGTGATAAGACTGACCACAGGTGATAATGGGGCTGACACTGTCCACAGGTGATAATGGGGCTGACACTGACCACAGGTGATAATGGGGCTGACACTGTCCACAGGTTATAATGGGGCTGACACTGACCACAGGTGATAATGGGGCTGACACTGACCACAGGTGATAATGGGGCTGACACTGACCACAGGTGATAATGGGGCTGACACTGTCCACAGGTGATAAGACTGACCACAGGTGATAATGGGGCTGGCATTGACCACAGGTGATAACGGGGCTGACACTGACCACAGGTGATAATGGGGCTGACACTGTCCACAGGTGATAATGGGGCTGACACTGTCCACAGGTGATAAGACTGACCACAGGTGATAATGGGGCTGGCATTGACCACAGGTGATAATGGGGCTGACACTGACCACAGGTGATAATGGGGCTGACACTGACCACAGGTGATAATGGGGCTGACATTGTCCACAGGTGATAAGACTGACCACAGGTGATAATGGGGCTGACACTGACCACAGGTGATAATGGGGCTGACACTGACCACAGGTGATAATGGGGCTGACACTGACCACAGGTGATAATGGGGCTGACACTGTCCACAGGTGATAAGACTGACCACAGGTGATAATGGGGCTGGCATTGACCACAGGTGATAACGGGGCTGACACTGACCACAGGTGATAATGGGGCTGACACTGTCCACAGGTGATAAGACTGACCACAGGTGATAATGGGGCTGGCATTGACCACAGGTGATAATGGGGCTGACATTGACCACAGGTGATAATGGGACTGGCATTGACCACAGGTGATAATGGGGCTGACACTGACCACAGGTGATAATGGGGCTGACACTGACCACAGGTGATAACGGGGCTGACACTGACCACAGGTGATAATGGGGCTGACACTGTCCACAGGTTGGGGACCTCAGATTGAGGGAGCCCGTCAAGAGGCTGGTGGAGGCTGGCCGGGTGTTGGCCGTCCAGGAAGACCAAGATGGCCGCCGCTCCGCCAGGATAACTCTACAAGACGGACAGCTGTACCTCCACTCACTCCTGCGTCAGCCCACGCCCGCCCACGCCCACACCCTCCAGGTTACTTTATTACACCCACTAGTCTTACTGACATTACTGACTTACTGAGTTTTGATAACTAATATGATAACATTTTGTTATAAAGTTATCAGCATGATTTATTTGATTTCTCTGCAGGAGAGTGAGGTTGTGGGCATGCTGGAGCCGTCCTGCACCCTGGCGTTCCTTGACCTCGGGTGGGCGGGGTCAACAAGAGGGCGGGTCACCATCCGGCTGACCCCTGACACTCCGCTGGGCAGACAGTTTGTGTTGTTGTGTACGGGCCAGCGGGGCCACACCTACCGCAACACTAGACTGTTGGAGGTGTGGAACAAGGGTCATCGGGGGGAGTGTGTGGTGGGCGGAGACTACGAGAGTAATGATAGTTGTGGAGGAGCCCCACTGCTGCCTCACCTCCAGGGGCAGTACCGGGAGTCAGGCCAGGCAGGAGCTGTGTGGGCCAGGTATGTGCCGTGGGGTCCCAGGAGTGCCCAGTTCGTCATCATCACCAGGGACGACCAGGGTGATCATCAGTATTCAAATGTCTTCGGTGATGTGGTGAGTGGCCTGAATGTGGTGAAGGCAGCAGTCAACCACAGTAACATTACGCAGGTGACTGTGGTGGACTGTGGTGTTGTGCTGCCACTCTAGTTCACTGTACCACCACCATCACTACTGTGGTGTTGTGCTGCCACTCTAGTTCACTGTACCATCACCATCACTACTGTGGTGTTGTGCTGCCACTCTAGTTCACTGTACCATCACCATCACTACTGTGGTGTTGTGCTGCCACTCTAGTTCACTGTACCATCACTACTGTGGTGTTGTGCTGCCACTCTAGTTCACTGTACCATCACCATCACTACTGTGGTGTTGTGCTGCCACTGTAGTTCACTGTACCACCACCATCACTACTGTGGTGTTGTGCTGCCACTCTAGTTCACTGTACCACCACCATCACTACTGTGGTGTTGTGCTGCCACTCTAGTTCACTGTACCATGACCATCACTACTGTGGTGTTGTGCTGCCACTCTAGTTCACTGTACCATTACCATCACTACTGTGGTGTTGTGCTGCCACTCTCGTTCACTGTACCACCACCATCACTACTGTGGTGTTGTGCTGCCACTCTAGTTCACTGTACCACCACCATCACTACTGTGGTGTTGTGCTGCCACTCTAGTTCACTGTACCACCACCATCACTACTGTGGTGTTGTGCTGCCACTCTAGTTCACTGTACCACCACCATCACTACTGTGGTGTTGTGCTGCCACTCTAGTTCACTGTACCACCACCATCACTACTGTGGTGTTGTGCTGCCACTCTAGTACACTGTACCACCACCATCACTACTGTGGTGTTGTGCTGCCACTCTAGTTCACTGTACCACCACCATCACTACTGTGGTGTTGTGCTGCCACTCTAGTTCACTGTACCACCATCACCACCACCACTCCTGCATCACCCTGAACTGCGTATTTTGATGACAATGTAGTTTAAGGACAGACCTTTATCACTATATCATCATAACTTAACTATCTTTGGTATTTATACTTTGGTATCATATACCTGACAATCACGGCTGTATCACCATCAATGCTATATCTTCTCAGTACTGTAACCTATCATTGCTGTATCACTATAGCTTCACTATCACCTCTATATATCACCATCACCTCAGGACCCACACTTGGGGTCATATACTGACCATGTTAAGTAACAAATTGTTGGTGTCACCATATGACAGCTGTTGTCACTGTTATATCACCAACAGCTCACTATCACATAACACTATCACTGCTACACCAACATCATTTCACTTTCACCGCATTATCACCTCACACTGATACATTTCCTCCTTACATTCACTGTTATATCACTATCATTGCTACAGTACCACTACCGCACCATCACTACTATATCACTACCACTACTATACTACCATCACTATCACTGCTATTTCACTATCACTCGGGTGTGTTGTGATATTACCATACTGGTCCATGGTGTGTTGTGATATTACCATACTGGACCATGGTGTGTTGTGGTATTACCATACTGGACCATGGTGTGTTGTAATATTACCATACTGGACCATGGTGTGTTGTGATATTACCATACTGGTCCATGGTGTGTTGTGATATTACCATACTGGTCCATGGTGTGTTGTGATATTACCATACTGGTCCATGGTGTGTTGTGATATTACCATACTGGTCCATGGTGTGTTGTGATATTACCATACTGGTCCATGGTGTGTTGTGATATTACCATACTGGACCTTGGTGTGTTGTGATATTACCATACTGGTCCATGGTGTGTTGTGATATTACCATACTGGTCCATGGTGTGTTGTGGTATTACCATATGGGTGTGAGGTGGTGTTATGACCACACATACACCAGTATGATCATACTGTAGCTGGTGTATGATGTGCTCAAACTGTATAGTGATGTCTTGGCTGATTAGCCTAGTATCACAAATATTAATTTATGTAGTATTCTTTTTACGACAACACACTACTATTAAATGTGTATTGCCAATGTATTTCACATATATCTATGTATATTATATATCTGTACCATAAGTCCTTGCCATGTATTTGTGGATATATATTAGAAGTCTAGGGAATAGCAGTAGCCTAATGTCATGTAGCTTGAAAAACATCCGTATATACTTATATTATGGAATGTTACATAATGCTGTATAGGAAATATTATGTGAACTATGATAGAGAATGTATAAATTTAGGTCTCGGATGTATTACTGTCATGTATACTGTGTAATTTCCCTTTCATTATTGTTCATTGCATTGTTCTCTAACATTAAATTAGATCTTGGCATTGTGAGATGTATACCACATAAACATAGTTTTGATACACATGTATATATTTATACTTTATATTGTATTCATGTACACTTATGTATAATGGCTGGCGGGCAGACATCGTGAAATCTTCCCTTTACCCCTCCTCCCCTCTCCCGCCAGTGTTACCATGTCTTGTCAATATGAATTCTTTGTTCACATATTTTTATATCATGATATAATCTTTAATGTACTGAATTATTGATATGTATTATTATGTAAGGTTATGTATTATAGTCTTTATTTTGTTGATATATGAATTAGAAGTTCTTGATGGAGATATGTCTGTATATGAGCTTGAGATATTTGAAAGAGAGGAGTCAGCTGACTCATAGAGGTGGATACAGTGTCGCTCCCGGCCAGCATGGCTCTGGGCGGTCACTCTTTGATTTTCTTAGTCGAGCGCATGTGTTGCCGCTACGGTCCGGGTTTTGTGACCTTATTTGTGTCATTTGACTGCTAGGATATTTGTCATGTTGCAGTAATGTATACCATGGATCAATTCTACCATTGTGCATCCTTTATACCAGGTGATAGGTGCTGTTATATATCTTAGTGAGGTGGGTACCTGAGGATCTTAAGTGATGCCATTGTGCTGTATATGATATTGATTCCTCATACCTCATTTGTTAATGGTTGTGACACCACCACCACCCTGTATTGGTATTAGCAGCATAATAGGCGCTAGTGTCCCACTGCGCCATGATAGAGCCTGGCGTCAGCTAGTGCTGATTGTATGCAGTTTTGAGACCTGTTGATGATACCTGGTTGATACCTGGTTGATGGGGTTCTGGGAGTTCTTCTACTCCCCAAGCCCGGCTCGAGGCCAGACTTGACTTGTGAGAGTTTGGTCCACCGGGCTGTTACTTGGAGCGGCCCGCAGGCCCACATACCCACCACAGCCCGGTTGGTCCGGCACTCCTTGAAGGAAACAATCTAATTTCCTCTTGAAGATGTCCATGGTTATTTCTGTAATATTTCTGATGTTCGCTGGTAGGACGTTGAACAACCATGGTCCTCTGACGTTCATACAGTGTTCTCTGATTGTGCCCATGGCACCTCTGCTCTTCACTGGTTCTATTCTGCATTTTCTTCCATGTCGTTCACTCAAGTACGTTGTATTTCTACTGTGCAGATTTGGGACCTGTCCCTCCATGTGTATATTATTTGGTATCTCTCTCGTCTCCTTTCATGATCATGCCCAGCTTTGAAAAGCTGGATAAATCATTGAGTGTGAGTTTATAGATTGTATTCTTTGTTTTGTTATGTTAATGCCCAGTAAACTGGAATATTTTTTGTTAGCCTTTCACTCCCCTAGACACTTATTGATATTTGGCCAGGCTATGTTTTCCATTGATGCTGTGTACATATATATATATATATATATATATATATATATATATATATATATATATATATATATATATATATATATATATATATATACATATATATATATATATATATATATATATATATATACATATACATATATATATATATATATATATATATATATATATATATATATATATATACATATATATATATATATATATATATATATATATATATATATATATATATATATATATATATATATATATATATATAGATAGCTATAGAGATATATATATATATAGATATATAATATATAGATATAGATATATATAAATATATATATATATATATATATATATATATATGCGAACAAGCCTGAATGGTCCCCAGGACTATATGCGAATGAAAACTCACACCCCAGAAGTGACTCGAACCCATACTCCCAGAAGCAACGCAACTGGTAACTACAGGGCGCCTTAATCCGCTTGACCATCACGGCCGTCAAAAAGAAGTGATAGCCGAGGCTATTTGAGCCACTTCCCCGACGGCAACTCGGATGGTAATCTTGGGCATAGCATTTCACCAAATCACCTCATTCTTTGGGGCACACGTGAGGAACACAAATGCGAACAAGCCTGAATGGTCCCCAGGACTATATGCGAATGAAAACTCACACCCCAGAAGTGACTCGAACCCATACTCCCAGAAGCAACGCAACTGGTAACTACAGGGCGCCTTAATCCGCTTGACCATCACGGCCGTCAAAAAGAAGTGATAGCCGAGGCTATTTGAGCCACTTCCCCGACGGCAACTCGGATGGTAATCTTGGGCATAGCATTTCACCAAATCACCTCATTCTTTGGGGCACACGTGAGGAACACAAATGCGAACAAGCCTGAATGGTCCCCAGGACTATATGCGAATGAAAACTCACACCCCAGAAGTGACTCGAACCCATACTCCCAGAAGCAACGCAACTGGTAACTACAGGGCGCCTTAATCCGCTTGACCATCACGGCCGTCAAAAAGAAGTGATAGCCGAGGCTATTTGAGCCACTTCCCCGACGGCAACTCGGATGGTAATCTTGGGCATAGCATTTCACCAAATCACCTCATTCTTTGGGGCACACGTGAGGAACACAAATGCGAACAAGCCTGAATGGTCCCCAGGACTATATGCGAATGAAAACTCACACCCCAGAAGTGACTCGAACCCATACTCCCAGAAGCAACGCAACTGGTAACTACAGGGCGCCTTAATCCGCTTGACCATCACGGCCGTCAAAAAGAAGTGATAGCCGAGGCTATTTGAGCCACTTCCCCGACGGCAACTCGGATGGTAATCTTGGGCATAGCATTTCACCAAATCACCTCATTCTTTGGGGCACACGTGAGGAACACAAATGCGAACAAGCCTGAATGGTCCCCAGGACTATATGCGAATGAAAACTCACACCCCAGAAGTGACTCGAACCCATACTCCCAGAAGCAACGCAACTGGTAACTACAGGGCGCCTTAATCCGCTTGACCATCACGGCCGTCAAAAAGAAGTGATAGCCGAGGCTATTTGAGCCACTTCCCCGACAGCAACTCGGATGGTAATCTTGGGCATAGCATTTCACCAAATCACCTCATTCTTTGGGGCACACGTGAGGAACACAAATGCGAACAAGCCTGAATGGTCCCCAGGACTATATGCGAATGAAAACTCACACCCCAGAAGTGACTCGAACCCATACTCCCAGAAGCAACGCAACTGGTAACTACAGGGCGCCTTAATCCGTGATGACGGCCGTGATGGTCAAGCGGATTAAGGCGCCCTGTAGTTACCAGTTGCGTTGCTTCTGGGAGTATGGGTTCGAGTCACTTCTGGGGTGTGAGTTTTCATTCGCATATAGTCCTGGGGACCATTCAGGCTTGTTCGCATTTGTGTTCCTCACGTGTGCCCCAAAGAATGAGGTGATTTGGTGAAATGCTATGCCCAAGATTACCATCCGAGTTGCCGTCGGGGAAGTGGCTCAAATAGCCTCGGCTATCACTTCTTTTTGACGGCCGTGATGGTCAAGCGGATTAAGGCGCCCTGTAGTTACCAGTTGCGTTGCTTCTGGGAGTATGGGTTCGAGTCACTTCTGGGGTGTGAGTTTTCATTCGCATATAGTCCTGGGGACCATTCAGGCTTGTTCGCATTTGTGTTCCTCACGTGTGCCCCAAAGAATGAGGTGATTTGGTGAAATGCTATGCCCAAGATTACCATCCGAGTTGCCGTCGGGGAAGTGGCTCAAATAGCCTCGGCTATCACTTCTTTTTGACGGCCGTGATGGTCAAGCGGATTAAGGCGCCCTGTAGTTACCAGTTGCGTTGCTTCTGGGAGTATGGGTTCGAGTCACTTCTGGGGTGTGAGTTTTCATTCGCATATAGTCCTGGGGACCATTCAGGCTTGTTCGCATTTGTGTTCCTCACGTGTGCCCCAAAGAATGAGGTGATTTGGTGAAATGCTATGCCCAAGATTACCATCCGAGTTGCCGTCGGGGAAGTGGCTCAAATAGCCTCGGCTATCACTTCTTTTTGACGGCCGTGATGGTCAAGCGGATTAAGGCGCCCTGTAGTTACCAGTTGCGTTGCTTCTGGGAGTATGGGTTCGAGTCACTTCTGGGGTGTGAGTTTTCATTCGCATATAGTCCTGGGGACCATTCAGGCTTGTTCGCATTTGTGTTCCTCACGTGTGCCCCAAAGAATGAGGTGATTTGGTGAAATGCTATGCCCAAGATTACCATCCGAGTTGCCGTCGGGGAAGTGGCTCAAATAGCCTCGGCTATCACTTCTTTTTGACGGCCGTGATGGTCAAGCGGATTAAGGCGCCCTGTAGTTACCAGTTGCGTTGCTTCTGGGAGTATGGGTTCGAGTCACTTCTGGGGTGTGAGTTTTCATTCATATATATATATATATATATTTTATTAAATATGACCGAAAAAGTAAGATTAATAATTCTAACACGAATTTTCTCAATCCTTCGTACATTATGCTTCACTATTGGAGGTAAATCAAAAATCACTTCTCCAAAATTCATTTTTATTTCTAGTCTGACGCGACACGGGCGCGTTTCGTAAAACTTATTACATTTTCAAAGACTTCACAAATACACAACTGATTAGAACTTGCGTTTCCCTGGTTTTATATCTACATTTGAGTGAGGTGGGAAGGGTGATGTGGCATTACATTTGAGTAAGGTGGGAAGGATGATGTGGCATTAGAGGATATTAATAGGGTATTAAAAGTATCAACACAAGACAGAACACGAAACAATGGATATTGAATAGAAGTGTTTGTAGAAAGCCTATTGGTCCATATTTCTTGATGCTTCTATATTGGAGCGGAGTCTTGATGTGGGTAGAATATAGTTGTGCAATAATTGGCTGTTGATTGCTGGTGTTGACTTCTTGATGTGTAGTGCCTCGCAAACGTCGAGCCGCCTGCTATCGCTGTATCTATCGATGATTTCTGTGTTGTTTACTAGGATTTCTCTGGCGATGGTTTGGTTATGGGAAGAGATTATATGTTCCTTAATGGAGCCCTGTTGTTTATGCATCGTTAAACGCCTAGAAAGAGATGTTGTTGTCTTGCCTATATACTGGGTTTTTTGGAGCTTACAGTCCCCAAGTGGGCATTTGAAGGCATAGACGACGTTAGTCTCTTTTAAAGCGTTCTGTTTCGTGTCTGGAGAGTTTCTCATGAGTAGGCTGGCCGTTTTTCTGGTTTTATAGTAAATCGTCAGTTGTATCCTCTGATTTTTGTCTGTAGGGATAACGTTTCTATTAACAATATCTTTCAGGACCCTTTCCTCTGTTTTATGAGCTGTGGAAAAGAAGTTCCTGTAAAATAGTCTAATAGGGGGTATAGGTGTTGTGTTAGTTGTCTCTTCGGAGGTTGCATGGCTTTTCACTTTCCTTCTTATGATGTCTTCGATGAAACCATTGGAGAAGCCGTTATTGACTAGAACCTGCCTTACCCTACAGAGTTCTTCGTCGACTTGCTTCCATTCTGAGCTGTGGCTGAGAGCACGGTCGACGTATGCGTTAACAACACTCCTCTTGTACCTGTCAGGGCAGTCGCTGTTGGCATTTAGGCACATTCCTATGTTTGTTTCCTTTGTGTAGACTGCAGTGTGGAAACCTCCGCCCTTTTCCATGACTGTTACATCTAGAAAAGGCAGCTTCCCATCCTTTTCCGTCTCGTAAGTGAAACGCAGCACGGAACTCTGCTCAAATGCCTCCTTCAGCTCCTGCAGATGTCTAACATCAGGTACCTGTGTAAAAATGTCGTCAACATACCTGCAGTATATGGCCGGTTTCAAGTTCATGTCGACTAAGACTTTTTGCTCGATGGTACCCATGTAGAAGTTTGCAAACAGGACACCTAGGGGAGAACCCATAGCGACCCCATCTACTTGCTTATACAAGTGCCCATCCGGGCTCAAGAAGGGTGCCTCTTTAGTACAAGCTTGGAGTAGTTTCCTCAGAATACTTTCTGGCATGTCAAGAGGAGTACAGGCTGGATCACGATACACTCTGTCGGCTATCATTCCGATTGTCTCGTCCACAGGTACATTGGTAAACAGCGATTCTACGTCCAACGAGGCTCTTATCCCTGTGGCCCGTGCGCCCCGCAGTAAGTCCACAAATTCCTTTGGAGACTTCAGGCTGAAGGCGCAAGGAACATAAGGAGTCAGCAGGCCGTTGAGTCGCTTCGCCAATCTGTACGTGGGTGTGGGTATCTGGCTAATGATTGGCCGAAGTGGGTTTCCAGGCTTGTGCGTCTTGACATTTCCATACGCATATCCAGGTTTATATTCCCCAATGATCTTTGGCAGGTGGAGTCCGGATTTCTTGGCGTTCACAGTTTCGATCAGTTTGTTGACCTTTGCTTTTAATTCGGCTGTAGTGTCCTTCGTTACCCTTTGGAACTTAGTTTGGTCAGAGAGTATGATGTTCATTTTCGCCAGATATTCGTCTTTTTTAAGAATGACATATATTGGCGACTTGTCACCTCTCCTGACAACTATCTCCTTGTTCTCACGAAGGCTTTTAGCTGCCGCTCTAAGCTCGGGGGACAGTATGGTGCTTCTGTAGTTGCCTCGATTCTTTCCTCCTTCTGCAATAAGTTCTGCTTGTAAGGTATCTTTGGTAGTGACCTTCTTTTGTGTCTCGAGGTCGAATATGTCGTCCAACAGAATTTCCAACTCCACTTTCCGGGCCATTTCACTCGGTCTGGACATAACATGACAGTTTATGCCCAGATTTAGGAGAGTGACTTGGTCCTCAGTGAGGTTAATTCCTGCAAGGTTCAGGAAGCCATCTCTTGGTCGTGGAATTGCCATAGGTCCTCCATATAATGTTGTTAGTTTCTTGATAATCCTTGTTTCAGTGCTGAGGTGATGTTGGTCTGTGAGAATGTCGAGGTGTTGTTCAATGCGGGTACGGATACTATGGTCGATGTTGCTATTTCTCCACTCGTTTGTAGCATGAAGTAGTTGCGTTTTTTTGTCTTTGATTTCATTCTCTGCCTTGTATATCTGATCACGAATCAGATCCTGGCGATATTTTATCGTGAAGGCTTGATTCCTTGCTGCTGGGTCGTGCACTTTAACATTAGTATATTTTGGTAGCAGTCTTTCCTGTAGACATATTTTATTAAATATGACCGAAAAAGTAAGATTAATAATTCTAACACGAATTTTCTCAATCCTTCGTACATTATGCTTCACTATTGGAGGTAAATCAAAAATCACTTCTCCAAAATTCATTTTTATTTCTAGTCTGACGCGACACGGGCGCGTTTCGTAAAACTTATTACATTTTCAAAGACTTCACAAATACACAACTGATTAGAACTTGCGTTTCCCTGGTTTTATATCTACATTTGAGTGAGGTGGGAAGGGTGATGTGGCATTACATTTGAGTAAGGTGGGAAGGATGATGTGGCATTAGAGGATATTAATAGGGTATTAAAAGTATCAACACAAGACAGAACACGAAACAATGGATATTGAATAGAAGTGTTTGTAGAAAGCCTATTGGTCCATATTTCTTGATGCTTCTATATTGGAGCGGAGTCTTGATGTGGGTAGAATATAGTTGTGCAATAATTGGCTGTTGATTGCTGGTGTTGACTTCTTGATGTGTAGTGCCTCGCAAACGTCGAGCCGCCTGCTATCGCTGTATCTATCGATGATTTCTGTGTTGTTTACTAGGATTTCTCTGGCGATGGTTTGGTTATGGGAAGAGATTATATGTTCCTTAATGGAGCCCTGTTGTTTATGCATCGTTAAACGCCTAGAAAGAGATGTTGTTGTCTTGCCTATATACTGGGTTTTTTGGAGCTTACAGTCCCCAAGTGGGCATTTGAAGGCATAGACGACGTTAGTCTCTTTTAAAGCGTTCTGTTTCGTGTCTGGAGAGTTTCTCATGAGTAGGCTGGCCGTTTTTCTGGTTTTATAGTAAATCGTCAGTTGTATCCTCTGATTTTTGTCTGTAGGGATAACGTTAGGGATAACAATAGCCTTCAAATGCCCACTTGGGGACTGTAAGCTCCAAAAAACCCAGTATATAGGCAAGACAACAACATCTCTTTCTAGGCGTTTAACGATGCATAAACAACAGGGCTCCATTAAGGAACATATAATCTCTTCCCATAACCAAACCATCGCCAGAGAAATCCTAGTAAACAACACAGAAATCATCGATAGATACAGCGATAGCAGGCGGCTCGACGTTTGCGAGGCACTACACATCAAGAAGTCAACACCAGCAATCAACAGCCAATTATTGCACAACTATATTCTACCCACATCAAGACTCCGCTCCAATATAGAAGCATCAAGAAATATGGACCAATAGGCTTTCTACAAACACTTCTATTCAATATCCATTGTTTCGTGTTCTGTCTTGTGTTGATACTTTTAATACCCTATTAATATCCTCTAATGCCACATCATCCTTCCCACCTTACTCAAATGTAATGCCACATCACCCTTCCCACCTCACTCAAATGTAGATATAAAACCAGGGAAACGCAAGTTCTAATCAGTTGTGTATTTGTGAAGTCTTTGAAAATGTAATAAGTTTTACGAAACGCGCCCGTGTCGCGTCAGACTAGAAATAAAAATGAATTTTGGAGAAGTGATTTTTGATTTACCTCCAATAGTGAAGCATAATGTACGAAGGATTGAGAAAATTCGTGTTAGAATTATTAATCTTACTTTTTCGGTCATATTTAATAAAATATGTCTACAGGAAAGACTGCTACCAAAATATACTAATGTTAAAGTGCACGACCCAGCAGCAAGGAATCAAGCCTTCACGATAAAATATCGCCAGGATCTGATTCGTGATCAGATATACAAGGCAGAGAATGAAATCAAAGACAAAAAAACGCAACTACTTCATGCTACAAACGAGTGGAGAAATAGCAACATCGACCATAGTATCCGTACCCGCATTGAACAACACCTCGACATTCTCACAGACCAACATCACCTCAGCACTGAAACAAGGATTATCAAGAAACTAACAACATTATATGGAGGACCTATGGCAATTCCACGACCAAGAGATGGCTTCCTGAACCTTGCAGGAATTAACCTCACTGAGGACCAAGTCACTCTCCTAAATCTGGGCATAAACTGTCATGTTATGTCCAGACCGAGTGAAGTGGCCCGGAAAGTGGAGTTGGAAATTCTGTTGGACGACATATTCGACCTCGAGACACAAAAGAAGGTCACTACCAAAGATACCTTACAAGCAGAACTTATTGCAGAAGGAGGAAAGAATCGAGGCAACTACAGAAGCACCATACTGTCCCCCGAGCTTAGAGCGGCAGCTAAAAGCCTTCGTGAGAACAAGGAGATAGTTGTCAGGAGAGGTGACAAGTCGCCAATATATGTCATTCTTAAAAAAGACGAATATCTGGCGAAAATGAACATCATACTCTCTGACCAAACTAAGTTCCAAAGGGTAACGAAGGACACTACAGCCGAATTAAAAGCAAAGGTCAACAAACTGATCGAAACTGTGAACGCCAAGAAATCCGGACTCCACCTGCCAAAGATCATTGGGGAATATAAACCTGGATATGCGTATGGAAATGTCAAGACGCACAAGCCTGGAAACCCACTTCGGCCAATCATTAGCCAGATACCCACACCCACGTACAGATTGGCGAAGCGACTCAACGGCCTGCTGACTCCTTATGTTCCTTGCGCCTTCAGCCTGAAGTCTCCAAAGGAATTTGTGGACTTACTGCGGGGCGCACGGGCCACAGGGATAAGAGCCTCGTTGGACGTAGAATCGCTGTTTACCAATGTACCTGTGGACGAGACAATCGGAATGATAGCCGACAGAGTGTATCGTGATCCAGCCTGTACTCCTCTTGACATGCCAGAAAGTATTCTGAGGAAACTACTCCAAGCTTGTACTAAAGAGGCACCCTTCTTGAGCCCGGATGGGCACTTGTATAAGCAAGTAGATGGGGTCGCTATGGGTTCTCCCCTAGGTGTCCTGTTTGCAAACTTCTACATGGGTACCATCGAGCAAAAAGTCTTAGTCGACATGAACTTGAAACCGGCCATATACTGCAGGTATGTTGACGACATTTTTACACAGGTACCTGATGTTAGACATCTGCAGGAGCTGAAGGAGGCATTTGAGCAGAGTTCCGTGCTGCGTTTCACTTACGAGACGGAAAAGGATGGGAAGCTGCTTTTTCTAGATGTAACAGTCATGGAAAAGGGCGGAGGTTTCCACACTGCAGTCTACACAAAGGAAACAAACATAGGAATGTGCCTAAATGCCAACAGCGACTGCCCTGACAGGTACAAGAGGAGTGTTGTTAACGCATACGTCGACCGTGCTCTCAGCCACAGCTCAGAATGGAAGCAAGTCGACGAAGAACTCTGTAGGGTAAGGCAGGTTCTAGTCAATAACGGCTTCTCCAATGGTTTCATCGAAGACATCATAAGAAGGAAAGTGAAAAGCCATGCAACCTCCGAAGAGACAACTAACACAACACCTATACCCCCTATTAGACTATTTTACAGGAACTTCTTTTCCACAGCTCATAAAACAGAGGAAAGGGTCCTGAAAGATATTGTTAATAGAAACGTTATCCCTACAGACAAAAATCAGAGGATACAACTGACGATTTACTATAAAACCAGAAAAACGGCCAGCCTACTCATGAGAAACTCTCCAGACACGAAACAGAACGCTTTAAAAGAGACTAACGTCGTCTATGCCTTCAAATGCCCACTTGGGGACTGTAAGCTCCAAAAAACCCAGTATATAGGCAAGACAACAACATCTCTTTCTAGGCGTTTAACGATGCATAAACAACAGGGCTCCATTAAGGAACATATAATCTCTTCCCATAACCAAACCATCGCCAGAGAAATCCTAGTAAACAACACAGAAATCATCGATAGATACAGCGATAGCAGGCGGCTCGACGTTTGCGAGGCACTACACATCAAGAAGTCAACACCAGCAATCAACAGCCAATTATTGCACAACTATATTCTACCCACATCAAGACTCCGCTCCAATATAGAAGCATCAAGAAATATGGACCAATAGGCTTTCTACAAACACTTCTATTCAATATCCATTGTTTCGTGTTCTGTCTTGTGTTGATACTTTTAATACCCTATTAATATCCTCTAATGCCACATCATCCTTCCCACCTTACTCAAATGTAATGCCACATCACCCTTCCCACCTCACTCAAATGTAGATATAAAACCAGGGAAACGCAAGTTCTAATCAGTTGTGTATTTGTGAAGTCTTTGAAAATGTAATAAGTTTTACGAAACGCGCCCGTGTCGCGTCAGACTAGAAATAAAAATGAATTTTGGAGAAGTGATTTTTGATTTACCTCCAATAGTGAAGCATAATGTACGAAGGATTGAGAAAATTCGTGTTAGAATTATTAATCTTACTTTTTCGGTCATATTTAATAAAATATGTCTACAGGAAAGACTGCTACCAAAATATACTAATATATATATATATATATATATATATATATATATATATATATATATATATATATATATATATATATATATATATATGCAAACAAGCCTGAATGGTCCCCAGGACTATATACAACTGAAAACTCACACCCCAGAAGTGACTCGAACCCATACTCCCACAACTGGTATGTACAGGGACGCCTTAATCCGCTTGACCATCACGACCGGACATAAGGAAGTGATAGCCGAGGCTATATGAACCACTTCCCCGCCGGCACTCGGATGGTAATCTTGGGCATAGCATTTTATCAAATCACCTCATTCTTTGGGGCACACGTGAGGAACACAAATGCAAACAAGCCTGAATGGTCCCCAGGACTATATACAACTGAAAACTCACACCCCAGAAGTGACTCGAACCCATACTCCCACAACTGGTATGTACAGGGACGCCTTAATCCGCTTGACCATCACGACCGGACATAAGGAAGTGATAGCCGAGGCTATATGAACCACTTCCCCGCCGGCACTCGGATGGTAATCTTGGGCATAGCATTTTATCAAATCACCTCATTCTTTGGGGCACACGTGAGGAACACAAATGCAAACAAGCCTGAATGGTCCCCAGGACTATATACAACTGAAAACTCACACCCCAGAAGTGACTCGAACCCATACTCCCACAACTGGTATGTACAGGGACGCCTTAATCCGCTTGACCATCACGACCGGACATAAGGAAGTGATAGCCGAGGCTATATGAACCACTTCCCCGCCGGCACTCGGATGGTAATCTTGGGCATAGCATTTTATCAAATCACCTCATTCTTTGGGGCACACGTGAGGAACACAAATGCAAACAAGCCTGAATGGTCCCCAGGACTATATACAACTGAAAACTCACACCCCAGAAGTGACTCGAACCCATACTCCCACAACTGGTATGGATTAAGGCGTCCCTGTACATACCAGTTGTGGGAGTATGGGTTCGAGTCACTTCTGGGGTGTGAGTTTTCAGTTGTATATAGTCCTGGGGACCATTCAGGCTTGTTTGCATTTGTGTTCCTCACGTGTGCCCCAAAGAATGAGGTGATTTGATAAAATGCTATGCCCAAGATTACCATCCGAGTGCCGGCGGGGAAGTGGTTCATATAGCCTCGGCTATCACTTCCTTATGTCCGGTCGTGATGGTCAAGCGGATTAAGGCGTCCCTGTACATACCAGTTGTGGGAGTATGGGTTCGAGTCACTTCTGGGGTGTGAGTTTTCAGTTATATATATATATATATATATATATATATATATATATATATATATAAATATATATATATATATATATATATATATAACTATAGTTGCATATTGTCCTGGGGACCATTCAGGCTTGTTCGCATATATATATATATATATATATATATATATATATATATATATATATATATATATATATATATATATATATATACCTATATAGATATACCTATCTACCTTACAGTGCAGCTGAGGGAGGCGGGGCGGCCACCTTCAGGAAGACCCAGAAAACTAACAAGTACAGGGACCTAGAACGTTGTTACAGGTTCGTGCTAATAGGCTCTGAGACTCTGGGCGCCTGGGGTAAATGTGCACTTAAGTTCCTGAAGGAGCTGGGCGAGGAACTCATTGGGAAGACTAGAGACCCAAGAGCGACCAGTTTTATGTTCCAGCGCCTCAGTGTCGCTGTTCAGAGGGGAAATGCGTGTTGTATCTTGGGTACGCACCCGACCCCCGAGGAACTGGACGAGGTCTTCGAACACTGATTGGTATATTGTTATATAAGTGTGTGTTTTCTGTAAACTGTAACATTGCAATAAAATCAAATAAAAAAAAAAATAGGGGTGGAAGGAGAGGAAAAGATTAAAGTATTCAGTGAGAATCCACAAGGTCTTCTCTGAACACTATTTATTTTCTTCTTCGAGGATGTGGGTCCCTTTAATTAAACCAGTGGTGGTACCCCTATATATATATATATATATATATATTTATATATATATATATATATATATATATATATATATATATATATATATGTCGTACCTAGTAGCCAGAATGCACTTCTCGGCCTACAATGCAAGGCCCGATTTGCCTAATAAGCCAAGTTTTCCTGAATTAATTTATTTTCTCAAATTTTTTTCTTATGAAATGATAAAGCCACCCATTTCATTATGTATGAGGTCAATTTTTTTTTATTGGAGTTAAAATTAACGTAGATATATGACCGAACCTATCCAACCCTACCTAACCTATCTTTATAGGTTAGGTTAGGTAGCCGAAAAAGTTAGGTTAGGTTAGGTTAGGTAGGTTAGGTAGTCGAAAAACAATTAATTCATGAAAACTTGGCTTATTAAGCAAATTGGGCCTTGCATAGTAGGCTGAGAAGTGCGTTCTGGCTACTAGGTACGACATATATATATATATATATATATATATATATATATATATATATATATATATATATATATATATATATATATATATATATTATTATATATATATATATATATATATATATATATATATATATATATATATATATATATATATATATATATATATAATGAAGTTCATAACGTCATACCATAACAGGTGGGGATTATTTCTTAGTTCTTTCTCACCCAACTTGGGAGTGTCAACAAGAATCACTGCTGTCGTTGCTGAGCAGCAATATGAGCCCAGAGGTCCACTTTGGATAGTCGTTGTCCCTGTGAGGCTTTGGGCACCCCCAGCTCCACTGGTTCCTCCCTTCAACTGTGAAGGAAAGAAAGCTCTGCTACTGGCACTTCACTGATGCCAGTAACACCCAGAGAGTCACCTGGTGAGGCCTCACATCAACCATACGTGCACCAACCATACTAGATTGAAGAAATGCAATTTATTTATATACAAGTAGGTACATTGGGTTTATAAAATTACATAGCAATGATGTTTTTACATTCATGTAACGCCTTGTAAATTAGAACAGAAAAAGAGCTCAAGAGAAGAAGAATACTCCAAAATATTTCTTCAAGTATGTGAAATCGTAATAAAAGTTTATAATAATAGGTCCAGTATTGGACCTATTACTATAAACAAAGGTTCATGCACAGTGGACGACAAAGAAATTAGTGTAAGCCTAAAAAATCAGTACGAGGGCATGTTTAGCAATCCTCACCAATACTAATTTGATTCACAGGGAGTAATCACACTAACAACCTATGTGTTTGGTAGTCCACCACACACGCCTCAGACAATCAGGCCACAACATGGAAAAGGACTGCAACCTGGAGTTCTGCTGAACACACGAGGGTTTCCTGAGGCTTCCACTGAAGCCGAACCAGAGTTTTCACACAATTTCCCCATGCACTCTTGCTGTCATCTAGGAATGTTCTACCTCTGATGCTCCTCTTTTAATACACAGAGTAATGACACTAACATGTGATTACCCCCATGCACTTTATCAGAGTGAATGGGGGGGGGGGATTGTGTGAAAATCCTGGTCCGGCTTCAGTAGAAGCCTCAGAAAACCCTCGTGTGTTAATCAGAACTCCAGATTGCAGTTCTTTTCCATGTCGTGGCCTCATTGTCTAGGGTGTGTGTGTGGGAATACCCACCACATAGGTTCGAATCCTCATCACGGCTCCTAAGGATTTTCTCACTAATTTGATTATTCCCATCCTGATTTGTATCTATATGTATTCGAGAAATAGTGATATGCTTTAATTACTCTCGGGTCACTCCCACACCTGCAGAGGTAGGAAATAAACTCCTAAGTCAAAAAATAGAACATTCAATACAAATAAATGAAGATGGCAAATATTGATATTAACCGAGGCTGGACCCACAACCCCTCAGTGTACTCTTCTTGAACTCTCCTCAACACTCCCGTTACACCATGTCACAAACATGTTGTTAATTATCTTATATCACACGTGACTGTCTCCTCTGTAACTGAGGTGAACCTTTGGTCAAAACTGTACATATATCTAATGGGCTCAATATCCTCACCACATAACCTTCATTTCCTGGCCAAAAATAGTTACCAATAAATCAACATATGGTCAAACACTCCACATAATGGACAACAATAAATGGGTACACTAACTTGCACATATATGTCTAATATTGGTAAGTCCCTTGACGATTGTTCATCAATAACATTCCCTGAGGTAATTAAGATCAGCCATTCTCGACACCAAGACAAAAGAATATTACATGCATGGAAAGGTATGAGCAGTTGGTCATAGGAGACACTGCTAACGACCCGTTGTTGAGTGCCTTAAACACTCCACTGGGATGTTGGGGCAATGTTTACACTGATGCATCTGGCAGCGTGGCGCCTCCCTTGCTGGCTGAGACCCAGTAACAGTCTGGGCTTCACACTCTCCTCCAAATATATCAACCCAGCCTATTGTTTACACACTGCTTTTGTAACTATGTGCACCTGTGCACCTGTGTACTGCTGTGTAACTATGTGCACCTGTGTACTGAGCACGCTAACAGCGTCAACCCTTCCCCTGCAGGCACTGGTACTCCACTGAGTATGCTGGGGAGGGGGGGGGGGGGTTCCTGTGAACCTTTGTACTGAGTCATTAACCTGTAGCGAGTAGATTATCCCAATAATATACTCGCTCCAAATATAGTGTTAATATTCCTGTCAACCTTTGGAGATGAATGAGGTGAGGCGTTGCCCGGGCAACACGGTGAGGTGTTGCCCGAGCAATATAAGCAGCAAGAATAGCAAACATTAACTAGTCTACTTTCAAGTGTGGTCTAGAGCAGACACTTGCGAGATACTGTACCAACGCTCAGTGCGCTCAACTCACACCAACGTATCACCTGTGTACTTCTGTATATTCGACCAAATATATATATAGTATCTTAGTGTCTGTGTTTATTTGTCACCATACTTTACGTAACAATAGAACCGTTACATTGGTGACCCAGTGAGTGAAAAAGAACACCTAGTCACAAACTAGATCTTCGTCATGGATTTATCTACCAGGTTTCCAGCATACAACGCAGATGAGCCAGAATTTTGGTTCATGCAGATGGAGGCTATTTTCGACCTTCACGAAATTTCGACTGAGAAAGCCCGATATGCCTGTACCCTGTCAACACTTACCTCGGAGGCTATGCACACTGCCTCCGCTGTCATCACCGCACCATCACCGGACACCAGGACGTACACTGCATTGAAGGCCGCTCCAGCAATGAAACGCTGCATTCAACAAAGGGACCAACTCCTCACTGACAAAAGGTTAGTAGACAAAACACCAGCCCAGCTTCTGCGGCATATTCAGTATGTGATGCATACTGCAACTGGTCCAGCCCCCAGCGAGATTGTGAGATCACTGTGGATACAACTCTGTCCAAAACACATTCAACCGGCCCTATTCAGTATGGCTGACGACACCCCATTAGCCCAGCTGGCTACACTGGCAGACCGGCTTCATACGACGTCTGATAACGCTACGCTGTCCCACCTCAACCCGTTCTCGCAAATTTAATAAGTCAATATTGACTTATTAAATATGTGCATAGGTGACATACTTAACATAATAGATACCCTTAAAACGATTCATAGAAAACACCGACCTTACCTAACCTTGTTAGTATCTTAAGATAAGCATCCTATTGCTTCGTAATTACAATTATTACCTAACCTATAATAGGTATAGGTTAAGTAATAATTGTAATTACGAAGCAATAAGATGCTTATCTTAAGATACTAACAAGGTTAGGTAAGGTCGGTGTTTTCTATGAATCTTTTTAGGGGTATCTATTATGTTTAGTATATCACCTATGCACGTAGTTAATAAGTCAATATTGACTTTACGAATTTGCGAGAACGGGTTGCCCACCTCAGTGATACACAGCAGACTACAGACACCCAACAACTCGACGTCCTCCAGAACCGGCGTTTTTTCCACCCAGGGAAGACGTACCATGCGAATCCAGTATCAGTCTCTAGGCGACAGCGAGAACGTCGTGGAGAGCTTTGTTCTTACCACCAGAAGTTCGGACACCAAGCCCGCAACTGTAGGGCTCCTTGTTCCTGGTCGGGAAACTACTTCGGCGGGGACTGTTAACGGCCAGTGACCCCGCCATTTCAAACACTACACTGCTCTACATATCTGACGTCATAACCAAACGCCGTTTCCTCGTTGACACAGGTGCAGCAGCTAGTGTGTTGCCTCCCCCACTGGTCAAACCAACCCGTACTCCTGGTTTGGACTTACGAGCCGCCAATGGTACGTCCGTCCGTACATATGGGACCCGCGCCCTGGTTCTCGAGTTCGCCTCTCTGGGTCGCTTTACGTGGACTCCTCATAGCGGATGTGGAACAACCCATTCTTGGATGGGATTTTCTGCAACACCATCGACTTATGGTGGATCCCGCAGGTGCAGTACTTCGAGCCTCTCCTAGTACCTCTACACAAGTTAACATCGTCACCCCAGTCGCATCTATGGAACTTCAAGCACTCCTGGATGAATTCAAAGATGTGACCCAACCCGCCAGCCCTCGACTAGAGGTGCAACATACGATTACGCATCACATTACTACAACGGGAGCACCTACCTTCGCCAGACCACGCCGCCTGGCACCGGAACGACTGGCGGTAGCACGTGCTGAATTCAATAAGCTACAGGAGGCGGGAATAATCCGCCCTTCGAACAGTCCATGGGCTTCACCTCTCCATATGGTCCCGAAAACAGCCCCAGGGGAATGGCGCCCTTGCGGAGACTACAGGGCTCTCAACGTTCGTACTCTGCCGGATCGCTACCCAATACCACACATCCAGGATTTCTCACAGGGATTGAGCAACGCAACCGTTTTTTCGAGAATTGACCTTGTGCGGGCATTTCACCAGATCCCTGTGGAACCGGCAGACATTCCGAAAACAGCGATCACGACACCTTTTGGACTGTTTGAATTCGTCCGGATGCCTTTTGGTCTACGGAATGCAGCCCAGACATTCCAACGCTTCATCGACCAAGTAGTTAAGGACCTTCCTTTTTGCTACGCCTACATTGACGATCTGCTGGTGGCCAGTACATCACCAACAGAACATCTGCTACACCTACGACTCCTTCTCACCCGTCTGCGCAACTTCGGCTTGCAGCTCAACTCCGAGAAGTGTATTTTCCATGTTCCAGAACTGGATTTCTTGGGACACCGTGTGTCAGCAGCAGGGGTCCAACCACTAGAGAAGAAAATCGAGGCAATCAAGGAATTCCCGCGCCCATCTACTCCAAAGAAGTTGCAAAAATTTCTTGGTGTAGTGAATTTTTTTATCATCGATTCATCCCACATTGTTCGGACATCTTGCGACACTTATACGACCTCTTACATGGTCGGAAACTCACGTCCCGTCTTCCGTTGGAGTGGACTCCCCAGGCAGAGACAGCATTCACCGACATAAAAAACAAGCTGGCGGAATTCACCTTACTCGCACACCCAGTGTCTGACGCTCCCACCAATCTCTCTACCAACGCTTCAAACACAGCAATTGGTGCTGTACTACAACAGCTCATTGAAGGAGAATGGCGCCCAATTGCATTCTTTTCAGCGCGCCTGTCACCCACTGAAGAGAAGTACAGCACTTTTGATAGGGAACTGCTCGCCATCTACTCAGCCATACAACATTTCCGGCACTTTCTCGAGGGACGGAACTTCCACATCCTCACAGACCACAAACCTCTCACTTATGCGCTGGCGGCCAAGGGTGATGCTCACTCTACTCGAGTAGCCAACCACCTGGGATTTATTTCCCAATTTACCGCGGATATCCGTCATGTCAAAGGAACTAATAATGTCATAGCCGATGCACTGTCTTGACCCACCATAAACCACGTCGTGACAAACCCAGCTCAGGTGGACTATTGTGTAATCAGTAAGGCCCAACGGGAAGACCCTGATCTGCAGCGATTACGAACATCTGACACAGCTCTCCGGTTCATCGAGATTCCCATGGAAGGTGGCGGAAGGATAATCTGTGACACCTCACGGACGGGAGCACTTAGGCCCTACATTCCTGCCCAGTTTCGCTGGGAAACGTTCTCAGTATTTCACTCCCTAGCACACCCAGGAGTACGCGCTTCCCAGAAACTACTAACGGAGCGTGTTGTATGGCCAGGAATCAATGCCGATGTTCGACGATGGACTCGCTCATGTCTCCAGTGCCAACGAGCGAAAACACATCGTCACACAAAGAGCCCTCTTCAACAGTTTCCGTTTCCTTCTGACCGTTTCGAGGTGGTGCATGTAGACATCGTTGGACCATTACCGTCGGCAAGAGGATATTCTTATCTACTCACCTGCATCGATCAATTCTCCAGATGGCCGGAAGCAATCCCATTAATCAACATCTCAGCTGAGTCAGTGGTCCAGGCTTTCCTCTCTGGATGGGTCGCCCGTTTTGGCAGCCCCTCTGTCATCATCACCGACCAAGGACGACAGTTCGAATCATATCTATGGATGGAACTTATGGAATTCCTTGGCACCACACATAACCGAACCACAGCATACCACCCTGAGTCGAACGGAATGGTAGAACGCTTTCATAGACAACTAAAAGCTGCCCTAAGAGCTCAAGCACGCCCTGATGATTGGATCGACAACCTTCCATTAGTCTTGCTTGGCATCCGTTCAGCCACGAAGGAGGGCAGTGGATTCTCGGCAGCAGACTTAGTATACGGATCTAGCCTGCGGCTTCCGGGCGAATTCTTAACCCCAATGCCACTTATCACACCCCCAGACCCCACTTTTGTCCAGAAATTACGGGCGGCCATGACAAACATTCGGCCTACACCACCACGCCAACCGACAACTCGTGCTACATATGTGCCTCATGAGCTCCACACAACTGAACACGTGTTTGTAAGAGTCGACGCTGTTCGACGCCCTCTACAGTCACCTTACGAAGGACCATTTAAAGTGGTTTCTCGAACACCGAAGTTCTTCACCATTGAACGCCGAGGACAGCGGGTAAACATCTCCATCGATCGCCTTAAACCAGCACACTGTGACGCTGCCCCAGACATCCCTCCAGAGACACATCCGCCGACTACACAGTTCACTTTTCGACCACAGTTACCAGCAGCACCGCCACCTACGACAACGGACGATCCTGTACGACCTCTCACCCTACAACCCCAGTTACCAGCCGCACCACAACCTGATCCTGCGACGACGGACGATCCTGTGCGACCTCCCACCCTACGACCCCAGTTAGATGACATCAGCGAAGAGGAGGAAGTTAACTTTGATGGTTATGTAACGCGAGCAGGGCGTACAATTCGCCGACCAGCTAAGTTCCTTGATCAAGTATTTTTCCTTTCATCCCCTGGGAGGGGAAGTTCTGTAGCGAGTAGATTATCCCAATAATATACTCGCTCCAAATGCATTGTTAATATTCCTGTCAACCTTTGGAGATGAATGAGGTGAGGCGTTGCCTGGGCAACACGGTGAGGTGTTGCCCGAGCATATAAGCAGCGGTGTAGCGAACATTGGCTTAATCATTGGCTCGGGTGGCTTAATCTTCATCAATCAATCATCAGCACTTTGCATCTCACACGGGAGACATCTCCCGTCACGCAAGGTGCAGTCGCACCTCCACAGATCTCCAGTATCAGTTATTGATACTGGTAATGGCTCTAAAGGGCCACCACTTACGGGCTATTCATGCCCGTGCCACCTTTTGGGTGGTTTAATCTTCATCATCATCATCATCGAACATTGGCTAGTCTACTTTCAAGTGTGGTCTAGAGCAGACACTTGCGAGATACTGTACCGACGCTCAGTGCGCTCAACTCACACCAAAGTATCACCTGTGTACTTCTGTATATTCGACCAAATATATATATAGTATCTTAGTGTCTGTGTTTATTTGTCACCATACTTTACGTAACAATAGAACCGTTACAGTCTCACACCCTTGCCCATTATGTTCTTGATTGTCTGTTGATTAATGTATATAGAAACACAGAGATAAAGATTGTTCCTGAACAAATAGCCTGGATGTATCACAACGGGAAGGTTGATGATATTCTGGAGAGATATAAGAATTTTGCACCACAACTGTAATTTTTTGTTGAATTATCTGCATGTCTCTTGCAAATTGTCTATACAGTATACCTAAGTCATAAAAGTATTTGTGTGTACGTCTGATACCATACTACTTGTGTAAAGGAGAAAATGTATATGTTGTTCTCTCAGAATGTTCGGCAATATATTCATTGTTTGTGATGTGTGTCTATATATGTATGAACACGTTGTACTGAATGGGGTGAGAATAGCTTGAGCTACCTCATCCCTTTGTGCATATTTTACTTCAATAAACTTATTTCAATTTCAATCTCAACTGTGTACACTTCATTTTACTTAAATTTATTAGATCTGTGCTGCTTATAAAATATATTTTGTGTTCGATCCCCGATGATCCAAGTGGCAGCTTACATTCCTTCACTTCGTCCTTATATATCCCAGATGATCTTAATATCCCTTCCAAATGCTATATTATCATACAGTCCTAGTACTTTCTCCTCATAATTACCTTACCTTACCTCGCTTCCTCACAGTCTTTTCTTTACTGTTTTTTCCCATCATGCCTTAAAAGTCAATTTATGATGTATGATGAAGTGGATGAATGTATGACTGTTGAGTTCTTCATTAAGCAGGAAGAGTCGAGGTCAGACTGGGAGGTCGGACCCGGTGTTCACGCGGTTACCAGTTCGAATTCTTATTTAACAACTTCAGCTTCCTTTTTTTCCTTATATTACCCAGATAATACTTTAGTTTGAATCTAACAATAATTTTCCTTTATTTAGTCAATTTTTAAATATTCAGACACTTTGTATTTATAAATTCTAGCAAGTTTTATCTTTTCACTTTTTATCACATTATATTTATTTGTTCAGTTGTTATTATTTATTAATCCAATTAGCCTTTCCTAGATATTAAATCACGTATATTTATCTGTTTAATCACCTTCATTAATTATTCAACCGCTTTTGATTTATTTCCCCCTCCCCGCTCAGCTCGTTGTCGCCGTGTGGGGGCTTAGTGGGCGGCTGCCGGAGTGTGATTCTCCTTGGGACAGCCCTCTGTCCTTTTCTAGCCTTGTGCTCCTGCTGCCGTCCTCTCCAATTCTGCTGGGCATCTTTTCCTTTTCCTTCTGTTTCGTTTTTCTCCCCCCTCTTCTCCTATCTACTTGCCGTTTCCTGCCGACCTTTTGCTCGTTCTGGTTCTTCCCTTGGACTTCTTCTATTTTGACGCCCGGGTGCTTGACGAGGCATACTCTTGCACCCATAGAACTGCAGTACCCGACGTCGAGAGCGAGGGGAACCTTTTATTGTCAATCCCCACTTCGTCACTGAACCCGATCTCGACGGACTGTCGGTTTCTTAAGGTGGCGTTTGTGGGGCGTATACTCACGACGCACCCCTAGGAGGCCCCGACAAGATCGGCGATAGCTTCTTGTTGGGTGTCCTGCCTCTAATTGTGGCTCCATGGTGGGTGTGGGGGCACATTCGTGAATGAATTCTTCTTTTCGTCAAGATGATAACCCCTGTTTCGGCTTCTTCTGGTTTACCTTCTCAGGCTCGTGGGGTGGGCGACCAAGCCCCCGAGTCGGTCCGTATTGGAAGACCGGGCTCTGTAGCCTCCGCTGCATTGGGCCCCGACCTTGCTCCTCCTTTGGCCTCTCTGCCTCCTTCCCCTGGCTCCCCTCCCTCCTCTGTGGTTGGGTCGAGCCCCAAGCCCCCAGTGGTGACTACCTCGTCCCCTGGCGCGGCTCCTTCTCTAGTTGTAACTACTGCGCCTTTTAACCCCTCTCTCTCTGGGGGTTCTCACCGCCGTCCTCGTCACGGCCGCCCTCGCTCGATTCCTTCCAGTTCTGCTACCTATCAAGCCTTGTTTGGTCCCGCTTCGTGGGCCAAATATTTTGATCTCCTCCCTCTTGATTCTGCGCCTCCTGACGATTTCTCCCTCCATCGACATCTCATTGATTCCGTGGATGCCTCCATTACTTTCAACCCCACTCGACTCGGTACACGTATCATTGCTGCTCCTTCTCAGGATGCTGCTTCCCGCTTGGCTGCCTTATCCTGCCTTGGCGAGACCCCCGTTCGGGTCTCGAAGAACGCTCAGTTGAATGCCAGTGTTGGCACTATTTTGCTCCCACCCCATGTTGCGACCGGTGTTTGGGACCTGCGCGACTGCCACGACGATATTCGACATATCCTCGCTGCCCAGGGCCATTCTATTCTCCAGGTGGACACGTTTACTCGTCCCCCTCGTGGTAGTCGCCGTCAACCCCTCCGGGTTGTGAAGATTACCTTTGATGGTAGGACCCTTCCACCCTCTGTCATTCTTGCTGGTGCCAGGTGCTCTGTCCAGGAGTACATTCCTTCTCCTTGGCTCTGCAACAAGTGCTGGAGGTTTGGGCATGGTGCCCTCCGCTGCTCCGGGACTGTCTCTCTCTGTCCTTTGTGTGGTGGCAAAGGTCACTCTAAGTCGGAGTGCGCTTCTCCCCAGGCTCGTTGCCTCAACTGCGGTGAGGCCCATCCTACCTTCTCCCGTGCGTGTGTCCATTACAAGCTTGAGGCAGCCGTCCTCAACTTGAAGCACCGGGAGCGTTTATCTTTTCCTGAGGCGAGGCGCCAGGTTCGCCGGCTCCCGCCTTATGCTAATATCTCTTATGCTCGCGTGTTGCGCTCTTCCTCTCCTCGTCCTTCCCGCCTTCCTCAGACTCACAACCGTTTCCGGGCCTTGGACCCTGATGCGCCCACTGCCCCCTCCTCTGTCCCTTTGGGTTCTCTCCCGAAGGATCCTCCTCCTGGTCCTCTGTCTGGGGTTCCCCTTCCTTCTACCCGGTCTGTCGTGTCTTCTGTGTCTTCTTCCTCGTCCCCCTCCGATCCTCCTTCCCATCCTCTTCCTCCATCTATCGGCTCTCCCCACCGCCTGTCGGTGCGGGCGGATGTCCATCGCTCTCCTAACGGCCGTCGTGTGTGCTCTCGTTCAGCTTCTCCTGTTGAGACACTGGAATCCGTTTCCCGGTACGTAGTTGCTGGGACACCGGTCTCTTTAAGTCAGAAGCGTAAGCCTGGCTCCTCTCCTTCCTCTTCCCCGGCGGGTAAGAAGGCTTCGCTTTCTTCCTCAGCTCCTCCTTCTGGCTCTGTTGCTCCTTCCCCTCCCGTTTCAGTGCTTGCACACCCTGTTCCTGCTATGGAGGTTTCTTTGGCCCCTGCTTCCCTTTCGGTTGCTGCTCTTGCTGGGGTGCGCTCCCCTCTTTCTACTCCCCCTCTTCCTGCTGCTGTCCTTGACTGCTCCTCTCCGTTGTCTCCTCCTCTTCCTCCTCCTCCTCCTCCTCCGGACCCTGCCCGCCCACCTCTGATCTGTTCTCCCGTTTCCTTCCCTCCGTCTTTGCTCAGTTTACCCATGCCCCCTAACCCTGACTTTGCTGACCCTGATATTCTTTAACGTGCTCTGTTGCTCTTTCGCCTTTGTTTCTTCCTTGTTCTCTGTTTTTGTCCTTTCTCTTCTCGTCGTTGTCCATTCTTCAATGGAACGTTCGAGGTTATTACGCCAATTTCCTCGAACTCCAACTTCTGATTTCGCGGTTTTCGCCCCTTTGTGTCTGTTTCCAGGAGCCAATGCTTGGTGCTCGTCCTGGTCGTTTTCGTGGCTATTCCTTTCTCTCCCCCCCCCCCCAGCCATTGCTGGGGCTTCTAATTCTTCTGCTCTCTTGATTCGGGCTGATGTTCCCTTTGTTCCTTTACTTTTTCCTTCGCCTCTCCATTGTTCTGCTGCTCGTATCTTTGTGGGGAAATGGTACATAGTTTGTTCCATTTATCTCCCCCCGAGTGTCCCGCTCTCTCTTCCTGATTTGAAACACCTCCTATAGACTCCTTGCCGGAGCCTGTGCTCCTGCTGGGTGACTTCAATTGTCGTCATTCTCTTTGGGGTGACGTTCTGACGAATACCCGGGGTCGCCTCCTTGAGCCGTTTCTCCTCTCTTCTTCCCTGTCTCTTCTGAATTCTGGTGAGCCCACTCATTTGGACTCTCGGACTCGCACCCTTTCTTGTCTTGATCTTTCTCTCTGCTCTTCTTCTCTTTACTTAGATTTCACGTGGCAGGTCCTTGATGACCTCCATGGAAGTGATCATTTCCCCATCCTTGTTTCCTTTTTCTCTTTTCGCCCTTCCCTCTCTTTCCCTAGGTGGCAGTTTGCTAAGGCAGACTGGACCCTATTTACCCTCAGTGCTGCTCTCTCTGACCTCTCCCTTCTGCCTCTCTCTCGCGCTCTCCTCCTTTTTCATGACACTGTCTTCAACGCTGCCCTCCTCTCTATTCCTCGCTCTTCCTCTCGGGGTCCACGGAAGTGCGTTCCCTGGTGGAATGCGGACTGTGCTCGGGCTGTCCGCTGTAAGCGTGCAGCCTGGAAGAGGCACCGCCGTAGGCAGACGACCGATTCTTTTCTTTTCTTTCGGAAAGCGAGTGCGGTGGCCCGTAGGGCCATCCGTACGGCTAAACGTGAATGTTGGGCATCTAATTATGTCTCAACAATTACGTCCGAAACCCCTCTGGCCCAGATCTGGAAGCGTATCCGCAAGATAGCGGGTAAGTTCGTTCCCGATGTTTCACCGGTCCTTCACCTCCATGATACTCTTGTGGCGGACCCGTTGCAGGTCGCTTCCGAACTGGGTTCCCACTTTTCTTCTGTTAGCTCTGGTCTTCATCTTCCCCAATCTTTCCTTCTTCATAAACCTGTCCTTGAGTCTCGTCCTTTAGATTTCTGCACTCATCTTCAGCTTCCCTATAATGATCCCTTCTCTCTCTCTGAACTTCGTTCTGCCCTGGCCCTCTGCGGTTCTACGGCGGCGGGCTCCGATGGTATTCATTATGAGATGCTTCGCCATCTCCCTCCGAGCACGTCTCAGTATTTACTGAGTCTGTATAATCGGATCTGGGAGTCGTCGTCAGTCCCTGAGGACTGGCTAGATGCCGTTGTCCTCCCTGTTCGCAAACCGGGGTCTCTGGGTACTTCCCCTGAGGACTTTCGCCCTATTGCTCTCACAAGTTGTGTCTGCAAACTCTTTGAACGTATGGTTAACGTTCGTCTGATGTGGTTCCTGGAACACCATCACCTCCTCTCCCCTTCTCAATTTGGTTTCCGCAAGTGCCGCAGCACGACAGATGTCCTGGTGAACTTGGAGGTCTCTATTCGTACTGCTTTTGCTGCGAAGACCTCCGTTGTTGCCGTCCTTTTTGACCTAGAAAAGGTTTACGACACCACTTGGCGTTATCATATCCTATCTCAACTTCATTCTTTTGGCATTCGTGGTCATCTCCCTCTCTTTCTCCGCAGCTTCCTCTCTCGTCATTCCTTTCGGGTGCGCCTTGGTACCGCTCTCTCTCCCTCTTTTCAGCAATACGAAGGTGTGCCCCAGGGTAGTGTTCTGAGCACTACTCTTTTTCTGGTTGCCCTCAATGGTCTTCTTTCCTCTCTTCCTTCTGGTGTCTTCTCCGCTCTCTATGTCGATGATCTTACCCTTTGTTGTCAGGGTGATGATTCGCCTCTCCTTCAACGCCGGCTTCAACTTGCAATTGATGCCGTGTCGTCTTGGGCCACAGGTCATGGCTTCAAGTTCTCTACTTCTAAGACTTGTGCCATGACTTTTACGCGGAAACGGGTTGTTCTTCGTCCCTCTTTGTCACTTTATGGTCATCCCCTTGAATACAAAGATTCCGCGAAGCTTTTGGGGTTATTCCTTGACACTCGTTTGTCTTGGTCTCCCCATATCTCTTACCTCCGTGTTGAGTGCTCTAAGGCCCTTACCCTCCTTCGGGTCTTGTCCCATACTTCTTGGGGGGCAGATAGGCGCACTCTCCTTGCTTTACATTCCTCTCTCGTCCTGTCTAAGCTCGATTATGGTTGCCCTGCTTACTCGTCTGCTTCTCCTTCTACTCTTCGCCGTCTTGATGCTTTGCACCATACTGGGTTGCGCCTCAGTTTTGGTGCCTTTCGTTCGACTCCCATCCTTAGCTTGTATGTTGACACTGGCTTCCTGTCTCTCCAGGACCGCCGTGATCGCTACTGTCTTCGCTATCTTGCGCGGTCCTTGCAACATCCTTCCTCTCGCCTCTGTCGTGCTTTAACTTTTACCCCTCCGGCGGTTCCTGTTCCTCTTCACCACCTCCCTCTTTCTGTCCGGTTATCTCGCCTACAGGATTCTCTTTCCGTTCGTATTTCTGATGTTTCTCCTCGTGTTGTTCCTTCTTTGCCCCCGTGGAGGGTCCCTCTTCCGCGATTTTGTACATCCTTGACCCGTATCACTAAAGCTTTTACCCCTCCTACGGTTCTAAAACGCCTTTTCCTCGAGCACTTTTCTTCTCACTCCCGCTCCGTTTCTGTCTTCACCGATGGGTCTAAGTCAGCGGACGGTGTTGGCTAGTCTGTTGTTTTTCCTGATCGCACTTATATGTGTCGCTTGCCTCCGGAGACTAGCATCTTTACAGCGGAACTTTATGCTATTCTCTATGCTCTTCGTCTCCTGCTTTCTCGTTGTCAGTCTTCCTTTGTGGTTGTTGTTGACTCTCGTAGTGCCCTCATGGCTCTCGGGTCCTTTAATCCGGTTCATCCAGTAGTTGTCGAGATCCAGCATTGGCTGTTTCTCGTTCACAGTAAATTTAAGTCGGTTGAGTTTTGTTGGGTTCCCAGCCATATTGGTGTGTCTTTAAATGAGCGTGCGGATGCTGCCGCCAAGGAAGCTGTCCGCTCTTGTCCCATCTCTCGCAAAGGCATTCCGTATTCCGACTTTTACCCGGTTATCCATTCCTCAGTCCTTACCCGTTGGCAGGCTTCTTGGTTGTCTGTTACTGGTAACAAGCTACGTACTCTTAAATGTTGTGTTTCCTCGTGGCCGTCCTCCTTCCACCGTAACCGGCGGTGGGAAACAGCTCTGGCGAGGTTGCGTATTGGCCATACTCGCTTAACCCATGGTCACTTGATGGAGCGCCGCCCTGCTCCTTATTGTCCTAGTTGCATTGTCCCTCTTATGGTCGTGCATGTCCTTCTTGAATGTCCTGACTTCCAGGACGAGCGTGTGTCTTGCTTTCCGACCGCCCCTCGCGGTCACCTGTCCCTCGATAGAATTCTTGGTGACTCGGATACTTTTGATATCGTTCGCCTTATGCGTTTTTGTTCTCGTATTGGCATCCTTGGTGATATTTAGCGCCCTCTGATTATTTTGCGTATTTGATGGTGCTACATAGCCTTCCCGGTTTGGTGCCTTCTTTTGATAATTACTTACTTACTTTTGATTTATTTATTAAATTACGTTTTATTTGTTTAATCACTTTTTGTTCATCTATTTAAGAACTTTTTCTTTATATTTTTAATAATCTTTTATCGATGTATGATTAAATATTATTTTAATTGACATGTTAGCAATGAAATATTTATATCGTGAAAGGATTCAACGTTAAACACTTCATGAAAATAATAGTTGTGAGAGTTGTAACTTTGCAACACAGGAACACCATGTGAGTGTTGCAACACATAAATATCACGTTGTGAGTGATGCAACAGAGACATAACGTGGTGTGAGTGTTGAAACGCAGGAATAATGTGTTGTGTGTGTTGCAATGCACAGCAAATTTTGTCTGTTTTTAAATACAAAACATTCCTGTGTTCCAACAACTACTACACGTTATTCCCTCGCAGCAACACTCTCCTCAATCCTGTATTGCAACACTCTAAACACCTCATTTCTGTATTGAAACACTCTCATCACACTCTTTGTGTTGCAACACTTACAAGACATTATTACTGTGTGTTGCAACAATCACAACACGTGTATGCATTCGTGTTTTTAACTGTGTATTTTTGTTTCTCTTTTAATGTAGATGAATAGAAAATATTTGAAACATAAACTGAAAAGCTTTATAAAATAATTGTCTGTCCCTCTGGTGTTTCTGGCTTTCAACACTTGAGGCCAACTATAAGAAAAATCAATAGCTGATCTATACGTCAAATACACTAATATTGTCTATTTTCTCTCTCATTCGTTCATTCTTAAAAAAACAAATCATACAATAGAAATTCGGTCATGTTATCATTGTAAAAATGTCTTCTTCAAATGTACAAAATCAGCTTGAAATCGTTGTAATATTTTAGGTTTTAGCGAGAAAAAACACTGATTATTATGAACACTATGTGAACACATATAAATAAACACATCTAGGTGAACACGTCTAGGTGAATACACTGGGTGAACACATATGGTGAACATCTTATCTATAAACAACCAATGCAAACAATTATTTATTGGATAAATTTTTAATTTTAAAACCACGTTGAAATAGATTAAATAATTGGCGAGAACGTATACTTCATTTTGCTTAAGTATATTTAGATATATGCTGTATATAAAATAAATGTTTGCTCGATCCCCGATGGTCGAAGTGGTTGGGCACCGCTCCTTCAGTCCGTCCTTATATATCCCAGCTCATCCTAATATCCTTAACAAGTGCTTTATAGTAGAACAGTACTTTCACCTCATTATTACCTTACCTTACCTTACCTCGTTTCCTCACATATATTTTCCCTCCCTAATGATTTTCTCTCATCATGCGTCATGTGTCACTTGATGATGTATGATGAAGTGGATGAATGTATGAGTGTTAAGTTCTTCATTAAGCAGGAAGAGTCGTGGCCAGACTGGGAGGTCGGACCCGGTGTTCACGCGGTCACCAGTTGGACCCGGTGTTCACGCGGTCACCAGTTGGACCCGGTGTTCACGCGGTCACCAGTTGGACCCGGTGTTCACGCGGTCACCAGTTGGACCCGGTGTTCACGCGGTCACCAGTTGGACCCGGTGTTCACGCGGTCACCAGTTGGACCCGGTGTTCACGCGGTCACCAGTTGGACCCGGTGTTCACGCGGTCACCAGTTGGACCCGGTGTTCACGCGGTCACCAGTTGGACCCGGTGTTCACGCGGTCACCAGTTGGACCCGGTGTTCACGCGGTCACCAGTTGGACCCGGTGTTCACGCGGTCACCAGTTGGACCCGGTGTTCACGCGGTCACCAGTTGGACCCGGTGTTCACCCGGTCACCAGTTGGACCCGGTGTTCACGCGGTCACCAGTTGGACCCGGTGTTCACGCGGTCACCAGTTGGACCCGGTGTTCACGCGGTCACCAGTTGGACCCGGTGTTCACGCGGTCACCAGTTGGACCCGGTGTTCACCCGGTCACCAGTTGGACCCGGTGTTCACGCGGTCACCAGTTGGACCCGGTGTTCACGCGGTCACCAGTTCCAACTCCGATACCTGGTCTTCCCTTTTTCATATATTGCCCAAATAATACTTTAGATGAAATTTTTGAGTCCTATTTTTAATCTATTTAATCCCCTTTAATATTTATTCACTTTTTATAGATCTATTCCAGCACATTTTATATATCTATTTATCACACGTAAATTAGTTCTTTAATCATCATGTATTTATTAATTCATTCACATTTTGTAGATACTTAATCACTTGTATTTTTACACTTAATCGTCTTTAATAACTATTCATTGGCATATAATTTATTTATTCTTTCCCGTTTTATTAATTATTTTCTATTTATCTGTTTATAACAGTATTTTTCCATCACCTTTTATCTATCTTTTCAATCTCTTATCACTTGTAATTTACATATCAGCAATGAACAATTTATATGGTGCAAGAACACAACGTTTAACGCTTGATGGTAAAACGAGTTGAGTGTTGCATCACATTGCTAACGTGTTATGAGTGTTGAAACACAGCAATAACATGTTGTGAGTGATGCAGCGATGCAACACAGGAGTAACGTGTTGTGAGTGTTACAACACATAAATGTCATTTTGTGACTACTGCAACACAGAACTGACGTTCTGTAAGTGTTGCGCGCATAAATTATAGATTGTGAGTGTTGTGTTACATCACTGCAACACAAGATTAGCGTGTTGTGAGAGTTGCACCGCACAAATAACCCGTTGTGAGTGTTGCAACACAGGAGTGATAAGTTGTGAGTGTTGCACCACAGGAGTGATAAGTTGTGAGTTTTGCACCATGGAACAGAAGTGTTGTGAATAGTACAACGCAGAAATAAAATATTATGAACGCTGCAACACAGTAATAATGTGTTGTGAGTGTTGCAACGTTGTAATACAAGAATAACGTATCGTGAATGTTGCAGCGGACAGGAATAACGTGTTTTGAATGTTACGTGCAACGGACAGGAATGTTGCGTGCAACGGACAGGAATGTTGCGTGCAATAACGTGTTGCGAGTGTTGCGACACAGAAATAATGGGGTTTGAATGATGCAAAACAGGGATTTTATGTGGTGAGTGTTGCACCATTGTAAAACAGGGATTTTATGTGGTGAGTGTTGCACCATTCCAACACAGAGATATTATGTGGCGAGTGTTGCACCATTCCAACACAGAGATATTATGTGGTGAGTGTTGCACCATTGCAACGCAGAGATATTATGTGGTGAGTGTTGCACCATTGCAACACAGGGATATTATGTGGTGAGTGTTGCACCATTGCGACACAGGGATATTATGTGGTGAGTGTTGCACCATTGCAACACAGAGATATTATGTGGTGAGTGTTGCACCATTGCAACGCAGAAATAACGTGATGCTACTCTCACAGTATATTAGTTTATGTTGCAACGTTCACAACAAATATGTTAGTCATGTGTTGCAACACTCACAACACATTATTTCTGTGTTGCAACAATAACAACTCACTCCTGTATTGCAACGCTCACAACACGCTATTCCGTTGTTGTTGTGAAGCTCACAACATGTGTGAATGTCTCAATATATGTTGTTTGTGTGCAAGTAGATTATCGTTCATAACTCCGTTCTCATTATAAATTCCTTTTCTCAAGCATCAATCGAGAAATATAATCACTAATATAATGACTCCCGTGAGATTGTGTTAGAAATATACCAATATTTCCTCTGTACACAAAAGTAATATACAAGTCTTTACCATAAATATTACCTTAATGCCTCAACTATTGACAGAATATTAACATAATTACCGTAGCTATTATTATAAATTGTTTGACGTCTTCAATATAGAAAAATAACTTGAGGGACTTTTTTGTTAAAAGTTTAGGGCAAGAATTGGAATCTTATGAGTTTGAACACACTATGACGTCAAGTTCCATCGATCTGTTGCTTCTTTCTTTCTGCACTTGCGGCCAACTAGAAGTAAAATAAAAATTAAACCATAAACGCCAAATACACTTTACTTTATTTTTTCTAATGACGCAGATAAAATTCCTGCTATGTGATCATTACTAGAAAATTAAATTGAAGAGTAAAAAATCAGCTATAGTTTTTGATAATATTTAACACTGATAACTAGGGTGAGTACATCTAGGTGAGCACATCTAGGTGAGCACATCTAGGTGAGTACATCTAGGTGAGCACATCTAGGTGAGCACACCTAGGTGAGCACATCAATGCCATTAAACAACCTGTCCCGAATTTTTATATATATTAAGTACTAAGTGTATACCTTGATATACCTTATAGAATTCTAGAGAACAACTGTGTAGAGTTTCCTTCGGTTAAATATATTCAGTTCCTTCATGTTTATAAAATATGTTTTTGTTCGATTCCCCGAAGGTGGAAGTGGTTGGGCAGCGTTCCTTCACTCCGTCCTCACATCCCAGCTCATCTTAATGATCCTTCCAAGTGATATATAGCATACTGGCCTAGCGCTTTCACCTCATACTTACCTTGCCTTACCTTACATATTTTTCTTAAATTTTTCCTCGTGGATTTTTGCTTCTCAGGCCTCAACTGTCAAATGATGATGTATGATGAAGTGAATGAACATATGACTGTTGAGTTCTTCATTAAGCAGGAAGAGTCGTGGCCAGACTGGGAGGTCGGACCCGGTGTTCACGCGGTCACCAGTTGGACCCGGTGTTCACGCGGTCACCAGTTGGACCCGGTGTTCACGCGGTCACCAGTTGGACCCGGTGTTCACGCGGTCACCAGTTGGACCCGGTGTTCACGCGGTCACCAGTTGGACCCGGTGTTCACGCGGTCACCAGTTGGACCCGGTGTTCACGCGGTCACCAGTTGGACCCGGTGTTCACGCGGTCACCAGTTCCAACTCTATATATGACATGTTAGCTTCCGTTTTTCCAAATATTACGCAGATAAAACTTTAGTTTTAATCTAAAACTGTTTTTCATCTATTTAATCAAATTTTACAAATTCAATCACGTTATATTTACGAATTCTAGTAACTTTTATATATATTATATAATTTGTTATTATTATAGCATTACGAAACAGTTAAAACTTGGGGTGAGTGTTGCAACACAACAACAACGTAGTGTGAGTGTTGCAACACAGCAACAACGTAGTGTGAGTGTTGCAACACAGTAACAACGTGTTGTGAGTGTTGCAACACAGCAACAACGTAGTGTGAGTGTTGCAACACAGCAACAACGTAGTGTGAGTGTTGCAACACAGCAACAACGTGTTGTGAGTGTTGCAACACAGCAACAACGTAGTGTGAGTGTTGCAACACAGCAACAACGTGTTGTGAGTGTTGCAACACAGCAACAACGTGTTGTGAGTGTTGCAACACAGCAACAACGTAGTGTGAGTGTTGCAACACAGCAACAACGTGTTGTGAGTGTTGCAACACAGCAACAACGTAGTGTGAGTGTTGCAACACAGCAACAACGTAGTGTGAGTGTTGCAACACAGCAACAACGTAGTGTGAGTGTTGCAACACAGCAACAACGTGTTGTGAGTGTTGCAACACAGCAACAACGTAGTGTGAGTGTTGCAACACAGCAACAACGTAGTGTGAGTGTTGCAACACAGCAACAACGTGTTGTGAGTGTTGCAACACAGCAACAACGTAGTGTGAGTGTTGCAACACAGCAACAACGTGTTGTGAGTGTTGCAACACAGCAACAACGTGTTGTGAGTGTTGCAACACAGCAACAACGTAGTGTGAGTGTTGCAACACAGCAACAACGTAGTGTGAGTGTTGCAACACAGCAACAACGTGTTGTGAGTGTTGCAACACAGCAACAACGTAGTGTGAGTGTTGCAACACAGCAACAACGTGTTGTGAGTGTTGCAACACAGCAACAACGTGTTGTGAGTGTTGCAACACAGCAACAACGTAGTGTGAGTGTTGCAACACAGCAACAACGTGTTGTGAGTGTTGCAACACAGCAACAACGTAGTGTGAGTGTTGCAACACAGCAACAACGTAGTGTGAGTGTTGCAACACAGCAACAACGTAGTGTGAGTGTTGCAACACAGCAACAACGTGTTGTGAGTGTTGCAACACAGCAACAACGTAGTGTGAGTGTTGCAACACAGCAACAACGTAGTGTGAGTGTTGCAACACACCAACAACGTGTTGTGAGTGTTGCAACACAGCAACAACGTAGTGTGAGTGTTGCAACACACCAACAACGTGTTGTGAGTGTTGCAACACAGCAACAACGTAGTGTGAGTGTTGCAACACAGTAACAACGTAGTGTGAGTGTTGCAACACAGCAACAACGTAGTGTGAGTGTTGCAACACAGCAACAACGTAGTGTGAGTGTTGCAACACAGCAACAACGTAGTGTGAGTGTTGCAACACAGCAACAACGTAGTGTGAGTGTTGCAACACAGCAACAACGTAGTGTGAGTGTTGCAACACAGCAACAACGTGTTGTGAGTGTTGCAACACAGCAACAACGTAGTGTGAGTGTTGCAACACAGCAACAACGTAGTGTGAGTGTTGCAACACACCAACAACGTGTTGTGAGTGTTGCAACACAGCAACAACGTAGTGTGAGTGTTGCAACACAGCAACAACGTGTTGTGAGTGTTGCAACACAGTAACAACGTAGTGTGAGTGTTGCAACACAGCAACAACGTGTTGTGAGTGTTGCAACACAGCAACAACGTAGTGTGAGTGTTGCAACACAGCAACAACGTAGTGTGAGTGTTGCAACACAGCAACAACGTAGTGTGAGTGTTGCAACACAGCAACAACGTGTTGTGAGTGTTGCAACACAGCAACAACGTAGTGTGAGTGTTGCAACACAGCAACAACGTAGTGTGAGTGTTGCAACACAGCAACAACGTGTTGTGAGTGTTGCAACACAGCAACAACGTAGTGTGAGTGTTGCAACACAGCAACAACGTAGTGTGAGTGTTGCAACACAGCAACAACGTAGTGTGAGTGTTGCAACACAGCAACAACGTAGTGTGAGTGTTGCAACACAGCAACAACGTAGTGTGAGTGTTGCAACACAGCAACAACATAGTGTGAGTGTTGCAACACAGCAACAACGTAGTGTGAGTGTTGCAACACACCAACAACGTGTTGTGAGTGTTGCAACACACCAACAACGTGTTGTGAGTGTTGCAACACAGCAACAACGTAGTGTGAGTGTTGCAACACAGCAACAACGTAGTGTGAGTGTTGCAACACACCAACAACGTGTTGTGAGTGTTGCAACACACCAACAACGTAGTGTGAGTGTTGCAACACAGCAACAACGTAGTGTGAGTGTTGCAACACAGCAACAACGTAGTGTGAGTGTTGCAACACAGCAACAACGTGTTGTGAGTGTTGCAACACAGCAACAACGTGTTGTGAGTGTTGCAACACAGCAACAACGTGTTGTGAGTGTTGCAACACAGCAACAACATAGTGTGAGTGTTGCAACACAGCAACAACGTGTTGTGAATGTTGCAACACAGCAACAACGTGTTGTGAGTGTTGCAACACAGCAACAACGTAGTGTGAGTGTTGCAACACAGCAACAACATAGTGTGAGTGTTGCAACACAGCAACAACGTGTTGTGAGTGTTGCAACACAGCAACAACGTAGTGTGAGTGTTGCAACACAGCAACAACATAGTGTGAGTGTTGCAACACAGCAACAACGTAGTGTGAGTGTTGCAACACAGCAACAACGTAGTGTGAGTGTTGCAACACAGCAACAACGTAGTGTGACTGTTGCAACACAGCAACAACGTGTTGTGAGTGTTGCAACACAGCAACAACGTAGTGTGAGTGTTGCAACACAGCAACAACGTAGTGTGAGTGTTGCAACCCAGCAACAACGTAGAGTGAGTGTTGCAACACAGCAACAACGTAGTGTGAGTGTTGCAACACAGCAACGTGTTGTGAGTGTTGCAACACAGCAACAACGTAGTGTGAGTGTTGCAACACAGCAACAACGTAGAGTGAGTGTTGCAACACAGCAACAACGTAGTGTGAGTGTTGCAACACAGCAACGTGTTGTGAGTGTTGCAACACAGCAACAACGTAGTGTGAGTGTTGCAACACAGCAACAACGTGTTGTGAGTGTTGCAACACAGCAACAACGTAGTGTGAGTGTTGCAACACAGCAACAACGTAGTGTGAGTGTTGCAACACAGCAACAACGTGTTGTGAGTGTTGCAACACAGCAACAACGTAGTGTGAGTGTTGCAACACAGCAACAACGTGTTGTGAGTGTTGCAACACAGCAACAACGTAGTGTGAGTGTTGCAACACAGCAACAACGTAGTGTGAGTGTTGCAACACAGCAACAACGTGTTGTGAGTGTTGCAACACAGCAACAACGTAGTGTGAGTGTTGCAACACAGCAACAACGTAGAGTGAGTGTTGCAACACAGCAACAACGTAGTGTGAGTGTTGCAACACAGCAACAACGTAGTGTGAGTGTTGCAACACAGCAACAACGTAGTGTGAGTGTTGCAACACAGCAACAATGTAGTGTGTTGCAAGCAGGGGAGAGTGTGCCTGTAAGACACAAGGTGGTGATGTACCATGGGAGAGTGTGCCTGTAAGACACATGGTGGTGATGTACCATGGGAGAGTGTGCCTGTAAGACACATGGTGGTGATGTACCATGGGAGAGTGTGCCTGTAAGACACATGGTGGTGATGCACCATGGGAGAGTGAGCCTGTAAGACACATGGTGGTCATGTACCATGGGAGAGTGTGCCTGTAAGATACATGGTGGTGATGTACCATGGGAGAGTGTGCCTGTAAGACACATGGTGGTGATGTATCATGGGAGAGTGTGCCTGTAAGACACATAGTGGTGATGTATCATGGGGGAGTGTGCCTGTAAGATACATGGTGGTGATGCACCATGGGAGAGTGTGCCTGTAAGACACATGATGGTGATGTACCATGGGAGAGTGTGCCTGTAAGATACATGGTGGTGATGTACCATGGGAGAGTGTGCCTGTAAGACACATGGTGGTGATGTACCATGGGAGAGTGTGCCTGTAAGATACATGGTGGTGATATATCATGGGAGAGTGTGCCTGTAAGACACATGGTGGTGATGTACCATGGGAGAGTGTGCCTGTAAGACACATGGTGGTGATGTACCATGGGAGAGTGTGCCTGTAAGATACATGGTGGTGATGCACCATGGGAGAGTGTGCCTGTAAGACACATGGTGGTGATGTACCATGGGAGAGTGTGCCTGTAAGACACATGGTGGTGATGTACCATGGGAGAGTGTGCCTGTAAGACACATGGTGGTGATGTATCATGGGAGAGTGTGCCTGTAAGATACATGGTGGTGATGTATCATGGGAGAGTGTGCCTGTAAGATACATGGTGGTGATGTATCATGGGAGAGTGTGCCTGTAAGATACATGGTGGTGATGCACCATGGGAGAGTGTGCCTGTAAGATACATGGTGGTGATGTATCATGGGAGAGTGTGCCTGTGCGATGCATGGTGTTGGTGTATCATGGGAGAGTGTGCCTGTGCGATGCATGGTGTTGGTGTACCATGGGAGAGAAAGCCTGTAAGACGCATAGACATACACCCCGAAATGCTACGTGTGCTACTAGCTGTATAAGAATGTAAGAACCCTTGTATACAAAAATAAAAAAAATAAAGTAATATACAATATAATAATATATTACTGTAGTATATTATAATTAAGTAAAATATCATAATTCCTATTGTTTACCTATCTAAGTTTAATCATCCATTACAGGGGTTACTGTGTGCAGGTGTTTAACACTAGGGGGGGGGGGGGGGGGCAGGGTGCATACAGGCTTCACATACAGCTGTAATTAGGTCAGTTTCAGTCTCATCTGCCCTGCACCTCGCGGTGTTCTACAATGTTAAATATTTTTTCTTTTAAAACATTTCATATATTATTTGGCCCAGAGACATCATTCATAACTTTTGTTACTCTTCTGCATAAACTTTTTTGTTCTAATTTCTCCTGAAAAATCATAAAACTTTTTCCTTGAAAGATTATCGGCAACTTTTATTCTCGCAATATTATCTTTCTCTTTCCTAATCTTCTTTCTTGAAGATACTGAGCCCTGGTGCTATACCTGAGCTAGGGCCACCAACCATTTCTGGGGCCCCCCTGCATCTTTCCGTAAGTTATGCCAATAGGTCTGAGGCGCCCTGCGTCTTTTCGTAGGTAATGTCAAAAGGTCTGGGGCACCCTGCATCTTTCCATAGGTTATGCCAAAACATCAGGGGCACCCTGCATCATTCCGTGGATTATACCAAACGGTCTGGGACACCCCTGCATCTTTCCGTAGGTTATGCGAAAAGGTAGATCTATTTTGGAATTCCCTAACATGATTATTCCAACCAGGCATACTACTTCTTTTATTGGTTATAAGATAAATGCTCTTTTCCTCTGCCCTACCTCGCATTGACATAACGGATGTGGAAAAAGTAATTGAGATTGTTCGATTGTTCTGATGGAAATTGGACTGAATAATATTGCAAGCAATTGCATCACTTGTGATTTGAGTATTCGTTAAGCAGGCATTTAAACTTATCCAGGTCAGCAAGAGTGGCCTTCCTACGTTTAGGTGTGTTCTAGGGAGGTTTATGTTATCTTTGGCAGCAGCAACTTGTGAGTGAGGTATATTGGAGGTGGCCATGGCAGGATGATACCAGGGCAGGTTGTCATCACTGACAGCCTTATACTTAAAGGTGAGACCAGTGAGATAATCTATGAGAAAATGATCAATATGAGACCTTCCACTCCCATCTCATGATATAAAGCTATAGTTAATATTAAATTAATCATCAATTGCAGGATTATGTAAATTTTCAGCATCCATGAATGCATTAAACAAATTTAAGTATACATCTTAGCGGGTAAAATCAGTGTTAAAAATCACCTACCACCCATGAGTTCAGCATTATGATACAAATTAGTCTATTGATATATTTCTGATCATATATTTCCATACTCATCTGCACAGTTGATATTGCTTGTGGAAACCATGCATATACACACACACGTAATCAATTACTGCTGAGCACCTTTCAGGCCCCTGAGCAAAGGGGCCTGACATCTGAGTGGACAGCACATCGGATTCATAGTCCTGAGGTTCCGGGTTCGATCCTTGGTTGAGCCGGAAAAAAATGGGCAAAGTTTCTTTCATCCTGATGAGTCTGTTCACCTAGCACTAAATATGTACCTGAGAGATAGACAGCTGCTACAGGCTGCTTCCTTGGGATTGTGTAACAAAAAGGAGGCCTGGTCGAGGACCGGGCCGTGGGGGACGATAAGCCGCGAAATCATCTCCAGATAACTATAGGAGACAAGTATAGCAGGAGTGAGCCCTGATACAATATTGACAACCTCAACTTTACATTGCATATTGTTATGCCCAGGATAGCAGCAGCACCATAGGGTCTTCCAGGACCTGACCAGTCAATAGACATGTCAATACTGGCAGTGGAAAAAGAACTATCAATAAATTTGAAGTGGTTTTGATATTCATAAGATGTAAGCCAGTGTTCTTGCAAAACAAGAATATTTTGCACATACCAAAATGCTTTTAACGTTCATATATTCAGGGTTTGTTATTTCTCTAATTACCTTAATAACCGGGAATTATAACTTTACAAATACTGAAGCATTGTCATGGGGGTAAATAAACCATATTACGTGAAGATCATTTATGTGTTAATTAAAACAACACTTATAGTAAGAGGACAGTAAATTGGAATGTTGAGACAATTGTAAAGTAATAATAATATAATAATTAACATGTTTTAAGAGCCATCTATTGCACATTATTCTATCTATAAATAATCTGAACTAATAATAGAGCCTAAATAAATAATAATTAAACATCATTCACATCCATCAAGACAAGAAATTAAACGACCAATCAAAACCATATAGGTTACTCCTACACCTCATAATACAGGCCAATAATGATCATAAATATACTTATCAATTAAACAATATTCAAACTAAGGACTTTACATCAAATTTTTTAAAATCGCTAATTTAAAAGCAGACATTCTTTTATATTAATAAATTGTCAGATTAAGGCATCTGTAAACAAATGAAAAAAATATTAGTAATTAAGCCTTCGATGAAATACTCCGCATTATAATACAAATTCTGGAGTCACTCATATATATGCAAAGTTTTGGTTTATAAAATACCAGATATAAGATAATACAAATATCAGAATCAGGCTAATATTATTGCCAGATTCATATACAGTACTGTATATATATATATAGAATTGATTGCTACTTATATATATAGAATTGCTTGCTACTTATATATATAGAATTGCTTGCTACTTATATATAATTGCCAGATTCATATATACATATATCGAATTGCTAGATCCATATAAATATAAAACTGCCCGATTCAAGATAATGTAATTAACATATTTATGCTATATATATATATATATATATATATATATATATATATATATATATATATATATATATATATATATATATATACTGTATATGAGTTTTATAATTGCCAGTCTCAGGGTAGTATAACTGCCAGATTCAGGTTAATATAATTGACAGTCAGGCTTTGATACTGTAAGCCATACCTACCTTTTACTTAAACTTAATCATTACAGAATCTGAGGCCTTCCTGATAACTATATTCTATCATATCTTAATGATAGACACCAATATGTAGCCATTAATGACATAACCCCCCCCCCCCCACATCTCTACTGTAACCGTAGAAGTGCCACAGGGCAGCATCTTAGAACCTCTCCTGTTGCTTATATACATCAATGATTTACCAAATGTCTCTAACATCCTTAAACCAATACTATTTGCTGGCGATACTGCCTTCATCTATTCAAACTCCAATGCAACACACAATAAGTAATATTGTAAACAACAAATTGAAACAAACTGGATGTGGTTGGATGTCAACCAACAAACTAAATATAGAAAATACCTATTACATTGTATTTGGAAGTAAATTATCAAATGAAATTCACCTTCAAATAGATAATGTCAACATTACCATTAAAAAGATGAAAAAGTTCCTTGGCCTATGATTCTCAAAAATCACATATTATATTCCCCACTCTTCTGTCCTTTCACTATACTATTCCATAAGTTATTCCTGTTTAACATAATGATAATGCTAAAGATGATAATGTTTTTTTGAGAAACGTACATAGAAAATGGGTTACAAGCACAATGTTGGATTTCTAGATAAAGCAAGAATATACTATGCCTAAAGCCACTAATATGCACAGTGTTTCAGGCATGCTGTGGATAAACACTTAAAATTAATTGCTAAAAATAATTGAGATGAAAAGCAAAAGTTGAACAAAAGTAGAAAAAATAAAAAGAATGACAATAATTACATGTTGAACGGAACAGCAAAACTGCAACAGAACAGCCGATGGTAATTTTAACTAAATAAACATGGTAACTTTTTTTGTTTACTTGGCATATAGCAGTATTACAAGTTCAGTCATTATTCATTATTGTTTAATAATAGCAAGACATAGGTTGACAATCAGTAGGTAAGGTAGGTTACATGGCATTTATTAGGTAGTACTTAGTTTCTCTCTTAAACTGGTTGAGAGAGGGACAGTCTTTGATGTTATTGGGAAGAACATTTTACATTTTGGGACTCTTGATTTGTGGAATATTTCCACTTTGGCTAAGTCACACTCTTGGAATATCAAATAAATATTTGTTTCTAGTGTGGATTTCAAAGGTTCTGTTACAGCCCCCTACCATGTATTTAAGAACAGGTTTAGCATTGCAATTCAGTGTTTCATTCAAGGCCCGATTTGCCTAATAAGCCAAGTTTTCCTGAATTAATATATTTACTATAATTTTTTTCTTATGAAATGATAAAGCTACCCTTTTCACTATGTATGAGGTCAATTTTTTTTTATTGGAGTTAAAATTAACGTAGATATATGACCGAACCTAACCAACCCTACCTAACCTAACCTAACCTATATTTATAGGTAAGGTTAGGTTAGGTAGCCAAAAAAAGCTAGGTTAGGTTAGGTTAGGTAGGTTAGGTAGACGAAAAAACATTAATTCATGAAAACTTGGCTTATTAGGCAAATCGGGCCTTGAATAGTAGGCTGAGAAGTGCGTTCTGGCTATTAGGTACGACATATATATATATATATATATATATATATATATATATATATATATATATATATATATATATATATATATATATATATATATATATATATATATATATATATATATTAGTATATTTTGGTAGCAGTCTTTCCTGTAGACATATATTATTAAATATGACCGAAAAAGTAAGATTAATAATTCTAACACGAATTTTCTCAATCTTTCGTACATTACGCTTCACTGCTGGAGGTAAATCAAAAATCACTTCTCCAAAATTCATTTTTATTTCTAGTCTGACGCGACACGGGCGCGTTTCGTAAAACTTATTACATTTTCAAAGACTTCACAAATACACAACTGATTAGAACTTACGTATCTCTGCTATTATATCTACATTTGAGTGAGGTGGGAGGGGTGATGTGGCATTAACACAAGACAGAACATGAGGGGATATTAATAGGGTATTAAAAGTATCAACACAAGACAGAACAGAAACAATGGGTATTGAATAGAAGTGTTTGTAGAAAGCCTATTGGTCCATATTTCTTGATGCTTCTATATTGGAGCGGAGTCTTGAGGTGGGTAGAATATAGTTGTGCAATAATTGGCTGTTGATTGCTGGTGTTGACTTCTTGATGTGTAGTGCCTCGCAAACGTCAAGCCGCCTGCTATCGCTGTATCTATCGATGATTTCTGTGTTGTTTACTAGGATTTCTCTAGGATAACCAAACCATCGCCAGAGAAATCCTAGTAAACAACACAGAAATCATCGATAGATACAGCGATAGCAGGCGGCTTGACGTTTGCGAGGCACTACACATCAAGAAGTCAACACCAGCAATCAACAGCCAATTATTGCACAACTATATTCTACCCACCTCAAGACTCCGCTCCAATATAGAAGCATCAAGAAATATGGACCAATAGGCTTTCTACAAACACTTCTATTCAATACCCATTGTTTCTGTTCTGTCTTGTGTTGATACTTTTAATACCCTATTAATATCCCCTCATGTTCTGTCTTGTGTTATTGCCACATCACCCCTCCCACCTCACTCAAATGTAGATATAATAGCAGAGATACGTAAGTTCTAATCAGTTGTGTATTTGTGAAGTCTTTGAAAATGTAATAAGTTTTACGAAACGCGCCCGTGTCGCGTCAGACTAGAAATAAAAATGAATTTTGGAGAAGTGATTTTTGATTTACCTCCAGCAGTGAAGCGTAATGTACGAAAGATTGAGAAAATTCGTGTTAGAATTATTAATCTTACTTTTTCGGTCATACTGTATTTAATAATATATATATATATATATATATATATATATACATATATATATATATATATATAGTGCACTTGATAGGGTGTGAAGTGACTTAGACTTAATATCTAAAATATTCAATGATTTAGATTTAAGAAAGGGGGGAGGGCAGAATGCTGTCCGTGGCTTTAGTTTGTTATTGTTCTAATTGATGATTTGTCTTGAGTAATTAGAGATCATAGATAATTTAGGGAGAACCCCAGGCAATGATACCAAAATTGTGATAAGGAAAGACGAGAGGCCAATAAAGCTTAACCAAAGTAGAGGGTGACGTACATAATATCTGATTTAGAAAAGAATGCCAAGTGATTTTAAAATATTTTTTTAGCTACATTTTGTATGTGGCACTGAAAATTCAGCTTTTTATAGATGAGAACATCATGGAATATACTATATACTTTATTACCAATCTGGATATTGTCAATTCTTAAGATTGGAGAAAATGAGGGTTGTGTAAACAGCCAATAAAACTGGCTTGAGGTATTGAGAGGCATTCGGAATGTCATTAATGTAGATGAGAAAGAGTACGCAAGTAATTATCAAAAGTGGGCACCAAGCCCGGAAGGCTACGAAGCACCATCAACTGTGTGGGATATAAAAAAACGGTAAATATCACCAAGGATGCCAATTTGAGAACAAAAGTGCATAAGGCAGACAATATCAATGGTATCTGATTCCTCAAGGATTCTATCGAGGAACAAGTGACCACGAGGGACAGTCAGGAAACAAGACACACACGCCTCCTGGAAGTCAGGACATTCAACAAGGATATGCACGACCGTAAGAGGGACAATGCAGATTGGAAAATAAAGAGCAGGGCGGCGCTCCATTAAGTGCCTATGAATTAAACATTTATGGCTAATACGTAATCTCATTAGAGCCATTTCTCACCACCAATTATAGTAATGGGAGGAGGGCCATGGGGACACACTACCGTTAAGAGTATGCAGTTTGTCACGAGTAACAGAAGACCAACAATCCTGCCAATGGGTAAGGATGGAGGAATGAATAACTGGGTAGAAGTCAGAATAAGGAACACCTTTATGGGAGATGGGGGCAAGTGTAGATAGCCTCCTTAGTGACAGAGTCCGCACGCTCATTTAAGGACACACAAATATGGCTGGGAAACTGGCAAAATTCCACTGTCCTAAACCTATTGGAGATAAGAAACAGCCAATGTTGAATTTCGACTACAACCGAATGAACTGGATTAAAGGGCTCCAGAGCCATGAGGGCACTGTGACAGTCAACTACAACAATAAAGGAAAATTGACAGCAAGAAAGCTGTTGACAAAGAGCGTACAAAATAGCACAAAGTTCTGCTGTAGAGATGCTAGTCTCTGGATGCAGGTGACACATAGGTGTGGTCAGGAAAAACAACAGAGTAGGCTACACCATCTGCAGACTTTGACCCATCTGTAAAGATGGAAATGGAGCGGAAGTGTGAAGAAAAGTGTGCAAGGAAAAGTACGACATAAGCGAGAGTGAGGAGGGTGTTGTAGGGACTGTGCAATGTAGCAAAGACAGTAGCGATCATGGCGATCCTGTAGATACAGTATGCCTGTTTCATCATACCGGCTTAGGGTAGGAGTCAAACGCAAGGCACCAGAGCTGAGGCATAACCCATTATGGTGCAGAGCATCAAGACAGCAAAGAGTAGAAGGAGAGGCAGACGAGTAAGCAAGACAACCATACTTGAGTTTAGACAGCACGAAGGTGGAGCGTGCTCGTATCAGCTCCCAAGGAAGTATAACTTACCTTAAGTAAATTAAGGACCTTAGAGCATCCAACTCAGAGGTTAGAGATATAGGGAGACCAAAACAAACGAGTTTCAAAGATTAACTCCATAAGTTTAGCAAAATCTTTGCACAAAAGGGGATTACCATAAAGCGACAAAGGGGGATGAAGAACGACCTACTTCCGAGTTAAAGTCATCGCAAAAGTTTTAGTTGTAGAGAACTTGATGCCATGATTGGTGTCCCAGGATGACACGGCATCAATCGCAAGTTGAAGTCGCCGTTGAAGGAAAGGCAAGTCATCACCTTGACAGCAATGGGTAAGATTGTCAACATAGAGAGCTGATGAGATTCCAGAGGGAAGGGAGTAAAGAAGACCACTGAGGGCAACCTGGAAAATTAGTAAGTGTTCAGAACACTACTGTGAGGTACACCTTCATATTGCCGTAAAGAGGCAGAATGGTACAAACCATCACTAAAGGAACAATTAGAGCGGAAGCTTCGTAGGAAGAGGAAGAGATTACCACGAATGGAGTTGGGACAAAATATGGTATCTCCAGGTGGTGTCATATGCCTTTCCAGGTCAAAAAAAGGACAGCAACAACAGAGGTCTTTGCGCTGCCATAGAACCACAGAGAGTCAGGGCAGACTGGTGTTCGGAGAGAGAGATCATTATAGAGAAGCTGGAGATGCATGCGAAAATCTATAGGACAAGATTCATGAAGGTGCTTATGAATAAGGAAAGATGGAGGAAGACTAGAACTGGAGCCACCAGTCGAAAAAGGGGAACACAGTTCGGTGGCGACTGACACAGGATCCGCCACAATAGAATCATGGAAGTGAAGGACTGGTGAGATATCTGAAACAAACTTACCCGCAATCTTACGGGTTTTCTTCCAGATCTGGGGCAGAGGAATATCAGATGTAATGGTGGAGACAAAAGATTTCCAACTCTCAAGTTTAACCGTACGGACCGCAGTCACCTTATAAAACAAAAGAAAACAGCCGTCTGTCTGCATCTGTCTTTCTTCCAGGCTGCACTCTTACAGAGGACAGTCGAAACACCCAGCATTCCACCTGGGAACGCACTTCCGCATGCCCCTGGAGGTAGAGCAAGGAATAGAGCGGAGGGCAGCGTCTAATATGGTGTGATGAAAAAGGAGGAGGGCTCGACGGTGAGGCAGATAGGAGAGGTCAGAAAGAGTAGCAGGTAGAGTGAATAGATTTCAGTCAGCCTTGGCAAACTGACACCTAGGGAAGGAGAGAGAAGGGTGAAAAGAGAAAAAGGTGACAAGGATGGGGAAATGGTCACTGTTATGGAGGTCACGAAGAACCCGAAACGTGAAATCTAAATAAAGGGAAGATGAAAAATAGGGAGGTGGTGATGAAGAACAGGAACTACAGGAGGGGTAAAAGTCAAAGCACGACAAGAGGCGAGAGGAAGGATGTTGCAAGGACCGCGCAAGATATCCAAGACAGTAGCGATCACGGCAATCCTGGAAAGATAGGAATCAACATACAAGCTGAGGGTGGGAGTCGAACGAAAGGCACCAGAGCTGAGGTGCAACCCAGTACGGTGCAAAGCATCACGACGACGATGAGTAGAAGGAGACGAGTAAGCAGGGCAACCATAATCGAGTTTAGACAGGACGAGAGACGAATGTAAAGAGAGGAGTGTGCGGCTATCAGCTCCCCAAGAAGTATGGGACAAAACCTTAAGGATGGTAAGGGTCTTGGAGCATTCAACTCGGAGGTAAGAGATATGAGGCGACCAAGACAAACGAGTGTCAAAGATTAACCCCAAAAGCTTAGTGGACTCCCTGAACACAAGGGGATGACCATAAAGCAAAAGAGGGACAAAGAATGACATGCTTCTGAGTAAAAGTCATAGCACAAGTCTTAGACATAGAGAACTTGAGCCATGATCAGTTGCCCAAGATGACATGGCATCAATCACAAGTTGAAGCCACCGTTGAAGGAGAGGCGAATCATCATCCCGACAGCAAAGGGCAAGATCGTCGACATAGAGAGCGAAGAAAACGCCAGAAGGGAGGAAAAAAGACCATTGAGGGGCAACTAGAAAAAGAGTAGTGCTCAGAACACTACCTTGGGGTACACCCTCATATTGCCTAAAAGGGGCAGAGAGAGTGGCACTAAGCCTAACTCGAAAGAAACGAGAGATAAAGCTTTGGAGGAAGAGAGGGAGATTACCACGAAGGCAAGATGAATGAAGTTGTGACAGAATATGATATCTCCAGGTGGTGTCGTAAGCCTTTTCCAGGTCAAAGAAGATGGCAACAACAGAGGTCTTCGCAGCAAAAGCAGTACAAATATAGACCTCCAAGTTTGCCAGGACATCTGTTGTGCTGCGGCACTTGTGAAAACCAAATTAAGAAGGGGAGAGGTGGTGAGTATTCTAAAAACCACATCAGACAAACGTTAACCATACGTTCAAAAGAGTTTGCAGACAACTCATGAGAGCAATAGGGTGGAAGTCCTTAGGGAATGTCCTGAGAGACCCTGGAAACATAACAGGGAGGACGGGGAGGACAACAGCATCGAGCCAGTCCTCAGGTACTGAAGATGACTCTCAGACCCGATTATACAGACTCAGTAAATACCGAGACATGCACAGAGGGAGATGGCGAAGCATCTCATAATGAATGCCATCGGAACCCACTGCCATAGAACCACAGAGGGACCGGGCAGACTTAAGTTCAGAAAGAGAGAAGGGATCGTTATAGGGAAGGCCGAGATGAGTGCAGAAATCTAAAGGACGAGATTCAAGAACAGGCTTACGAAGAAGGAAAGATTATGGAAGATGAGAACCAGAGCTAACAGACGGAAAGTGGGAACCCAGTTTGGTCGCAACGTGTAACGGGTCCACCACAAGAGGATCACGGAGGTGAAGGACCGGCGAGACATCAGAAGCAAACTATCCCACTATCTTGCGGATACCCCTCCAGATCTGCGACAGAGTATTTTCGGACATAATGGTGGAAACATAAGACCTCCAACACTCACGTTTACCTGTACAGATGGTCCTACAGACCACTGAACTCGCCTTCTGAAACAAAAGACAAGAATCAGCCATCTGCCGGCGGCGGTGTCTCTTCCAGGCTGCACGCTTATAGCAGACAGCCCAAGCACAGTCCACATTCCACCAGGGAACGCACTTCCATGTTTCCTGAGAGGTAGAGCGAGGAATAGAGTGGAGGGCAGCATTGAAGATGGTGTCATGAAAAAGGAGGAGGGCGCGAGGGAGAAGCAAAATGGAGAGGTCGGAGAGTAGCACAGAGGGTAAATTGATGCCAGTCAGCCTCGGCAAACCGCCACCTAGGGAAGGAGAGGGGAGGGTGAAAAGAAAAAAGGTAACAAGGATGGGGAAATGGTCACTGCCATGGAAGTCATCAAGAACCCGAAATGTGAAATTCAAGTAAAGAGATGATGAGCAAAGAAAAAAATCAAGACAGGAAAGGGTGCAGTCCAAGAGTCCAAATGAGTGGGCTCATCAGAATTCAGAAGAGACAGGGAAGAAGAGAGGACGAACGGTTCGAGGAGGCGACCCTGGCTGTTTGTCAGAACATCACCCCAGAGGGTATGCCGACAACTGAAATCACCCAGCAGGAGCACAGACTCTGGCAAGGAGTCCACTAGGTGTTTAAGATTGGGAAGAGAAAGGGGCACATTTGGGGGGAGATAAATGGAACAAACTGAGTACCATTTACGCACAAAGACACGGGCAACAGAACATTGGAAAGGTGATGGAAAAAGTAAGGGGATGAAGGGAACATCAGAACGAATCAAAAGCAGAAAAGTTATTGGCCCCAGCAAAATCTGAAGGGGGGGGGGGCAGGGGGAGAGAAAGGAATAATCACGGAAGCGACCAGGATGAGCACCAAGCATCGGCTCCTGGAGACGGACACAAAGGAGCGAAAACTGTGAAATCAAAAGTTGGAGTTTATGGAAATTGGCGTAATATCCACGAATATTCCATTGAAGAATAGACATCGACAAAAGGAGAAAGGACAGGAACAGAGAACAATGAAGAAACAAAGGTTAAAAAGGAACACAGCATGTCAAAGAAGCGCAGGAACAGGATCAGGGTCAGCGAAGTCAGGGTTAGGGAGCATGGGTAAACTGAGTAAGGATGGAGGGAAGGGAGTGGGAGGACAGACCAGAGGCAGATGAGCAGGGACCAGAGGAGGAGGCAACCGAGAGGGACTTCAAGGACAGCAGGAGGGGCAGAAACCAGGAAGCACACCTCAGGAACCGAGAGGGTAGCGGGGGCCAAAGAAACCTCCAAAGCAGGAACAGGGGGTTCGACCACCGAAATGGGAGGGGTGGAGCGATAGTCAGAGGTAGGGGGCGAGGATGAAAGTGAAGCTTTCTTACCAGTCGGGGAGGAGGAAGGAGATAAGCCAGGCTTTTGCTTCTGATTTAGAGAGACAGGTGTTCCAGCAGCAACGTACTAGGCAACAGACTCAAACGTCTCAACAGCAGAAGAACGAGAGCAAACAACACGATAATCACTAGGAGAAGGACATCAGCCCACACAGACAGGCGGCATGGAGAGCTAAGAGATGGAGGAGAAGGCTGGGAAGGAGGATCAAAGGGAGTTGAGAAAGAAGACACAGGAGACATGACAGACTGGGTAGAAAGAAGGGGAACCCCAGACAGAGAACCAGGAGGGGGGACCCTTCGGGTCAGAATGCAAAGGAACAGGGTAGCAGGCAGTGGGCATATCTGGGTCTAAGGCCTGGAAACTGTTGTGAGACTGAGGAAGGTGGGAAGGACGAGGAGAGGAAGAGTGCAACACGTGAGCATAAGAAACCCCAGCGAAAGGGGAAGGAGGGGGATGGTGAACTTGGCGCCTCGCCTCAGGAAAAGACAAACGTTCCCAGTGCTTCAAGTTGAGGACAGCTGCCTCATGTTTGTAATGGATACATGCGCGAGAGAAGGTAGGGTGGGCATCACCGCAATTGAGGCAGTGAGCCTGGGGAGAAGTGCACTCCGACTTAAAGTGACCTTCGTTCCCACACATAGGGCAGAGAGAGAGAGAATACTGGAGCATTTGAGGGCACCATGTCCGAACTTCCAGCACTTATTACAAAGCCGAGAAGAGGGTATGTACTCCTGAATGGAGCATCTGGCACCAGCAAAAATAACAGTGGGCGGAAGTGTCCAACCATCAAAGGTAATTTTCACAAGCCAAAGGGACAGACGGCGACGGCCACGAGGGGGTCGTGAACGTGTAAACCTGGAGAACAGAATGGCCTTGGGCCTCGAGGACATGTTTAATATCCTCGTGGCAGTCCTTGAGGTTCCTAATACCGGTTGCAACATGGTGTGGGAGGAGAACAGTGCCAACACTGGCACTTAACTGAGCATTCTTGGAGACCCGAACAGGGGGGTCACCTCACTGCAGGACAAAGTCACCAAGTGGACAGCTGCATCCCAAGAAGAAGCAGCAACAACATGCATACCGAGATGGGTGGGGTTAAAAGTAACAGAGGTATCTACTGAACCAACAAGGTGCCTATGGAGGAAGAAATTGCCAGGAGTAGAATCTAAATGATGTAGGTCAAAGTACTTAGTCCACGTAGCAAGATCAAACAAGGCATGGTACGAATTGGTATGGGAAGGAAGCATGCGAGAGCAGCCATGGCGGGGACGGTGGTGAGAACCCCCTAGAGAGAGAGAGGGGGGGGTCATAAGGTGCAGTAGTCACAATGAGAGATGGAGTCGTACTAGGGGACGAGGTAGTCACCACAGGGGGCTTGGGGCTCAACCCAACCACAGAAGAGGAAGGGGAGCGGGGGAGTAGTCCAGTCTGGGCCCAATGTAGTGGGGGCTACAGAGCCCAGTCTTCCAGCACAGTCCGACTCAGGGGCCTGGTCACCCACCCCCCATGAGCCTGGGAAAGGGAAGTCGTTTCATTATCCATGCAGCAGTCTTTCTAAAAGTTTGGGGCCTGGATCCAAGGGATACCACCTACCAGGGCAGCCAGGGAGGCCGAGCGCGGGCCAGTGCAGGAAGGGTGCATCGTCCCCAGCGGTGCCTCCCCCCCTTTTTAACAAGGAGTCCTACTGCATAGTTCATTCTCCCACACTGGTGCAAAGACCCCACTCCCCCTATTGCCCCAGCCTGGACACCCAGCCATCCACTCAGGGCTACCCCTCCAGCGGGCAGTCCGATGGCTCACAAAGCCCCTACCTGGTGCCTATCTGCATGTACAACACACAAAGAGGGGACAGGAGAGTGGGCAAAGGCAACCCCTCACTAGTCCCAGGGTGGTGTACGTGAGCCCCTCACCATGACAAGGTGACACCACAGAGGGAAGAGGCGAGAAGAGCAGATGTACTCCTGAATACAGCATCTGGCACCAAGAGTTACGGAAGACGGAAAGGACCTATCAAAAGTAATTTTCATTACACAAAGAGACTGGCCATGACTACCACGAGGGAGGGCGAGTAACATATTAATAAGGAGGATAGAATGGCCTTGGGCCTGAAGGATATGTTTATTATGGTAGTCTTTAAGTTCCTTATCACCAGTTGCTACATGGTATGGAAGAGTAACTGTGCCAATCCTGGCATTTATTTAACCAGGCATTTTTTGATATTCGAACCGGTGTCTCCCCAATGCAGGACAACGAGGCTAAGTGGACAGCTGCTTCCCGAGAAGGAGCTGCAACAACACGTGTACCAGTATGGGTGGGGTTAAAAGTGACAAAGGTATCCACCAAATCAACTAAAGTAAGAGTAATTAGGTCAAGTGGAGGCGTAGGTCTGTATATTAAAGAGGAGCTGGAATGCACAGAGCTCCTGAACTTGACCAATGAGGTGGTAGAGGTACTTGGAATCATGGTAGAGAATATAGATCTAATTATTATTCTAATATATAAACCACCAGATGCAACAGTTGAGGAATTCACTGAGCAGATCCACAAAATAGAAAATAGCCTTGATAACCTAGCAAACCCAGTACCAGATTTTATCTTCCTTGGAGACTTCAATCTACCCAGTTTACAATGGAGAATAGTAAACAATAATACTATAGCATGAAATCAACTTGGAAATAACGAATCACAGGTCAGAGAACTACTGAGATTCGGTGACAAATTCTCTCCCAGTCAGCAGATTACAGAACCGACTAGGAATGAGAACACACTAGACCTCATATTCACCAACAATGATGATAGCTAATCAGAGACATTACTGTCTCGGACCACAAGCTCATTGAAGTGCAAACTAACATTAATAATGGTAGTAGGCCCAAGAGAAACAACAAGCGAGAAGGGCTATTCAATAAATTAAATTTTAATAATAAAAGGATAGACTCGGAGAAAATAAACAAGGAACTTACAACATTATATGGGAAAATGTTTAAGTAATAAAAATCCTACACAAGGTCCAACATAGAAAGAGAACACAGACGACATTACAGAAGAAGAAAAAAGTTAACAGAAGTGCTGAAGCAGACACGACTTTCCATACAAAGAAGGAATAATTTAAACAGGGAGATTGAAGAAATCGAACAGAGACTGAAGCATTCATATCAACTTGACGAAAGGCAACTAAAACAGAAAGCAATTCAAGAAATAAAGAAAAACCCAAAATATTTCTTCGCATATGCTAAATCAAAAGCAAAAACCACTACCAGTGTTGGACCTATTCGTACTAGTGAAGGTTCATACACTGAGGATGACATAGAAATTAGTGAAATCCTAAAAAAGCAATATGAAGACATGTTTAGCACCCTGATACACAGCATGAAAGTGGAAGATCCGGACACCTTCTTTATGCGTGATATACAAACCCCTGTAAATATAACTGATATCAACACGAGCGTGGCAGGTTTTGAAAGAGAGATTGACAATATGCCCATGCACTCAGCCTTGGGTTCAGACTCATGGAATTCAATATTTATAATGAAATTCAAAGTGCCAGTAGCACAGGCATTCAGTATAGTGTGGAGGAAGAGCTTGGACACTGGGGAGATACCAGATGCGCTTAAAGCAGCAGACATAGCCCCTCCACACAAGGGAGGTAGCAAAGCATTGGCAAAGAATTATAGACCAGTTGCACTAACGTCCCACATAATAAAAGTACTGTATTTGAGAGAGTGATCAGGAGTCAGGTCACTAGTTTCATGGAGACCAATGACCTCCACAATCTAGGCCAACATGGATTTAGAGCAGGAAGATCATGCCTCTCACAGCTACTTGACCATTACGACAAAATCACTGAGGCATTAAAAGAAAAACAGAGTTCAGATGTAGCATACACGAATTTCGCAAAGGCATTTGATAAATGTGACCATGAAGTGATAGCACACAAAATGAGGTCAATGGAAATAACTGTTAAAGTAGGACACTGGATACTCAGTTTTCTGTCGAACAGAACACAGAGTAACGGTTAACCATATAAAATCGAGTCCAAGCGCAGTTAAAAGCTGCAGTACCTCAAGGTATAGTCCTTGCACCATGGCTTTTCCTTATTCTCATATCAGATATAGACTCAAATACAAGGCACAGCTTCGTATCATCCTTACAGATGACACAAAAATCAGCATGAAAATTACCTCTGCTGAAGATATTGAAAAACTACAAGCAGATATTAATAAAGTTTTCGACTGGGCAACAGAAAATAACGTGATGTTTAACAGCGATAAATTCCAGGTACTAAGATACGGTAAAAGTGAGAACCTTAAACATAATACAGGGTACAAAACACAATCAAATTTGCCCATAGCAGGAAAGAAACATGTAAAGGATTTGGGAATAATGATGTCTGATGACCTAAATTTTAGGGAGCATAACCAAGCAAATATTGAGGCAGACAGGAAAATGATAGGATGGATTACGAGAACTTTCAAATCCAGGGATCCCATCACAATGGTTGTACTCTTCAAATCACTTGTGCTGTCCCATCTTGAGTACTGCTCAGTACTCACTTCCCCATTTAGAGCAGGAGAGATTGCTGAAATAGAGGGAGTACAGAAAACATTTACGGGATACATAAACGAGATAAAGCATCTAAATTATTGGGATCGCCTCAAAGCTCTCCGAATGTACTCGCTAGAAAGACGATGGGAGAAATATCAAATAATATACAAGTGGGAAAATACTGGAGGGCCATGTCCCAAATCTGCACTGTAAAATAACAACATACTGGAGTGAACAATATGGTAGAAAATGCAGAGTACTGTACAACCAGTGAAGAGCAGGGGTGCCATAGGCACAATTAGAGAGAACTATATGAACATCATATATATGAACATCAGCCTCTGATTCTGCTATTGAGTTCAATAGGTTCTTCTCTTCCATTGGTTCATCACTTGCAAATGACATTCCATCTTCCAGTACTGACATTAAGGACTATCTTACAGGTAACTATCCACAGTCTCTGTACCTAAAGCCTATTAACTCCACTGACGTCAATGAGATAATCCTTTCCCTTAAAACCAAGTCTGGTGCCCTTGAGGAGATACCTACTTTAATTTACAAAAAAGCCTCCAGATCTTTAGCCCCTGCTATTGCTTTGCTCTTCAACAAGTCACTTGAACTCCAAACCTTTCCAGATATTCTAAAAAAAGCGAGAGTAACGCCTGTCCACAAATGTGGTGACCCCACAGATGTTAACAACTACAGACCTATATCAATCCTGCCAAACTTGTCAAAAATTTTTGAAAAACTTATATATAAGCAGCTTTACTCATATCTAGCCAAACTCAATATACTTAGCCCTTGCCAATATGGCTTCAGACCCAAAAAAAGCACTAACGATGCACTTATTAGTATGCTTAACTCGATTCATACAGCTCTTGATAAAAAGGAGTTCCCTGTTGGGTTATTTGTGGACCTGCGTAAAGCTTTTGATACTGTCAACCACCATAACCTTCTTCTTAAATTACATCATTATGGAGTCAGAGGACACTCCCTACAATACCTCGAGTCCTACCTTACTGACAGGCTCCAATATGTTTCTGTGAATAATACAATTTCTCCCACCCTACCCATCAACATTGGTGTTCCTCAGGGCAGCATACTTGGCCCTCTCCTCTTTCTCATCTACATTAATGACCTTCCAAATGCCTCCCAACACCTCAAACCAATTCTATTTGCTGACGACACAACCTTCATTTACTCCAGTCCTGACCCTCTTGCTCTAAATGCCACAGTACATACTGAGCTAAATAAAGTCCATCTTTGGCTAACTGCCAACAAACTCACCCTTAACATTGACAAAACTTTCTATATTCTGTTTGGCAATAAATCCTCTAGTCATATAAATCTCAAAATAAACAATACCCAAATTTGTAACAAATTAGATGGCAAATTCCTTGGCATTCTCATTGACCACAAGCTGAATTTCCAGGGACACATTCTAAATATATCAAAAAAAGTTTCAAAAACTGTGGGCATTCTTTCTAAGATCAGATATTATGTTCCACGCCCTGCCCTGGTGACTCTCTATTACTCCCTTATCTATCCTTATCTCAACTATGGTATCTGTGCTTGGGGTTCTACTACCCAAAATCACTTACGTCCTCTAATTACCCAACACAAAGCTGCTATTAGAACAATATCCAACTCTGGCCCCAGACATCACTCGGTACCCCTACTCAAATCTCTGAATATGTTAGATATTAAGTCACTGCACATTCTCTCATGTGTATTATACATATATAAAACGCTATACTATAATGCCAATCCTGATCTTAAAAGCTTCATAGAAGGTTGTAACAGAACCCATGAGCACCACACCAGAAATAAATACAGTTTTGATATTCCTAGAGTACGTCTTAATCAAACTACAAATGCTCTGCAAATCAAGGGGCCCAGAATGTGGAATGACCTTCCCAACCATGTTAAAGACTGTACCTCTCTCAACCAGTTTAAGATAAAAACTAAACACTACCTAATAAATTCCCTGTAATCTACCTCACTCCTCTATTGTCAACCCATGTCTGTTATTTTCTTTTTTTTAATCAACACTGTTTGTCAACCTATTGTATTTGTTCTGCTTTTTCAGTCATGTTCCCCCTTTTTTTATCTTTATTTGTATTTGTTCTCAACACTTTTTATTCTTTATGCTCAATTAGTATTAAGTTCTAGATATTAATGTTTTCTTGCCCGAAACGCATTGCGTAATAGTGGCTTTAGGCATTGTATGTACTAGCTCTATCTATATATCAATCCATTAATGTAACATCACTTGTATGTATATACCTTACCTGAATAAACATCTGAATCTGAATCTGAATCATAGGTCCATGGTTGTTCAACATCCTCCCAGCGAGCATAAGAAATATTGCCGGAACAACCGTGGACATATTCAAGAGGAAACTAGATAGTTTCCTCCAACGAGTGCTGGACCAACCAGGCTGCGGTGGGTATGTGGGCCTGCGGGCTGCTGCAAGCAACAGCCTAGTGGACCAAACTCTCACAAGTTAAGCCTGGCCTCGGGCCGGGCTAGGGGAGTAGAACTCCCAGAACCCCATCAACTAGGTGTTTATGGATGAATAAATCATCAGGACGAGTAGAATTAACATGACTGAGATTAAAATACTTAGTCCATGTAGCAGGACCAAACAAAGCTTGGAAGGTATTAGAACCGGAAGGAATTGTGCAAGTGTGACTGCGGAGAGGACGGCACCGAGCACCCCCAGTAAGAGGGGGGGGGGTAAAAGGCGCAGTTTTTACAATGAGAGATGAAGCCACTCCATGTGATGAGGTGGTCATCACTGGGGGCTTGGGGCTCAACCCTGCCACAGAGGTAGAAGGGGAGCAGAGAGAGGTAGTCGGGACCTGGTAGACCAACCTCTCACAAGTCAAGCCTGGCCTCGGGGATTAGAAAGACTCCCAAAACACCATCAAGTGGGTATCAAGCAGGAAAAGTCTGGAGCTGCTTGGTCTGGGACCAAAGTAGCTGGGGGTTACAGAGCCCGGCTTTCCATCACAGTCCGACTCGGGGCCCTGGTCTCCCACCCCACATCTGAGAAGTTAAAAATAAGGGTCAGATATCAGCATGTAAATGAACAGGTAAACATATCATCAACAAACAAGCCCCCATACCCACCATGGCGGCACAATTAGAGGATAGGACACCTGATAAGACGTGGGCCCCCCCAGGGGTGCATCGTAGATATATGCCCTGCAATCACCACTTTAAGAACCATCAGTCCGTCAAGGTTGGGCTCAGCAACAAAGGAAAAGAATGACAATAAAAGTGTCCCTTTGCTCAACAGTTTCGGGTACCACAGTTTTACGGGCGAAAGACTGTGCCTCATCTAACATCCAGTGTCAAAACAGAAGACGACATCTAAAAGAATGATCAAGAATAGCAAAAAGTCGCTGGGAAATAGCAATTAAAAAGGAGAATTGGGAAGGAAAAATTAAACTCAGTAGGAAAAAGCATTCACTACAATTAGTGAAGAAGACAGCAGGAGCATAAGGCATCAAAAGGACAGAGGACACTGTCCCATGGAGCATCACACTCTAGCATCTGCCAACCAAGCCCCCTCACGATGGCAACAGGCTGGAAAGGGAGGGAGAGATGAAAAAGATGAGAGGGTGAAGAATACTGCTCAGTTAGACACCAGTGTTAACGGGTAGAGTGGGAAAATTGGAATCATTCACAGAGATATACTGGAGCCTGTCACTGAGGTAAGGTACTGGAGGGAGGTACCTCTTACTCCGTAATGTTGCAATTTAAGAAAGTTAATGTGTTTACAGTGTCAAAACGTCTTATGTAGGTCAACAAATAAATGAATAAGGTACTCATTTTTTCCAAGAGCTGCATAAATTAAATTAATCATACTAACTGGGCATGATTGGTCCTTTTTTGGTCCTGAAGCTATTATGGTAAGAACTAAGTATAAATAGGAGTAAGGCTGCATGTAAATTAAATCTTTAAAATATTTTAGACAAAATCGGCAGAATTGATATTGGTCTATAATTGTTGACTTCAGTGAGATTGCTGCTTTTATAGACTAAGGTTACTCTTGCTTTTTTCTCAAAATATCAGGAAAGGTTTAGAGTTCAAATAATTTGTTGTAGAGCAATGCAATGGCTGGAGCTAAAAATCTAGAGACTTTTTGTAAATTAGGGGTGGTATCTCAACATACAGTATCTATGCATGGGGTTCATTCATCTACTTCAAACTACCTCAAACCCATCATCACCAAACGAAAATCTGCTATCAGAACAATAAAACTGCCTTCAAACAACACACAGCCTCTCTGTTTAAATCCCTGAACATGCTACATATACACTCGCTCTACACATTCTCTTGTGGTATTTACAAGTACAAAACCTTGTTCCTAAATGCTAACCCTGATCTGAAACTCTCCATTGATAGATGTAATAGAACCCACAAGCACCACAACATAAATATCTCTTTGATATAATTTTTTTATATAAATTGACAGTCAGGATAATATAATTACCAATCAGACTAATATAGCTTTGAATCAGGCTTTTTCACCCACAGGGTTATTGATCAATGGAACTGCCGACCCACCAAAGCCATAACTGCCAAAAATGTGCTGAATTTCAAAATATACCTGGAAAAAATCATGAAGGCAAACTGGGAGGGGGAAGGGAACCTTCAACAAGCCGACAACTTCCTGTTCTCATCGAGGCCACTCGGGTTAGCACCCCTCAGGTAAATCAGGTAAAATATTGTTCCCAGACAATTACAGCATAACTGATAAAGTTCGGATAGAGTAATAAATTTCTGGTAAATTTAGAGTGATAAATTTCTAGAGTAATATAAATTTAAATTTCATATTAACTTGACTGACAGCTATATATGCCAATCGGCCTTCAATATACTCTTCGGTGAAATATTTATAATCAGGAGTAGAACTCATAAATAGGCCTAAACAAAAAATAAAAAATGGACATCAGTTTGCATATGAATCTGATGAGAAAATTCCTTGATTAATATACATTTCCTTACCAATCAAATGGTCTCACCTTAAGTACGTCTCAGATTGTCTTCTTCACCAACTCCTATGCTAAATAATATTACAACAAAAATGTCCATAACTTAGCTACAGAGTATATTATATTTTAAATAAATTTCCACAGGAAGCAAAAAAAGGAAGCACATTATTTACATAACTATGAAGAAAAACATTTAAAGCTTTGTTTTACCTTTGCTAAATTAAAGAGATATTTCTATATTTATAAGCAATTTTGAGTTTTCCTAGTGACAGCTTCTCCAGTTTTTGCTTGGTCATCTAACTTTCATAAAAAAACAATATAATAAAATTTCTTCAGATCTTTACCTTTCATTGTGTTTCTCAAACAAAATATAATTACCCCTGAAGAACATCCAACTGACATTGTGATAGCACACTGTTAGATTAAAAGTATGTTAATATACCATTATATGCTTCATTATCCTTCAACATTCTCTTAATTATCTTTCACACTCAAAGTGTTTAGCCTATTATCTGCATGTATCATCTTGTGCCTCTTCATATTGCCAAGACGACGGAATCTCTTCTCACACTCTGGACACTCGTGAGGTTTGTCACCTGAATGCACTAACATGTGCCTTATTATGGTTCCACGTAATCTAAATTTTTTGCCACACTCAGCACATTGAAGAGATCTCTCATCCACATGCACCATCTTGTGCCTCTTCATATGTCCACACTGACTGAATCTCCTCCCACACTCTGGACACTCATGAAGTTTGTCACCTGAATGCACTAACATGTGAGACTTCATATGTCCACGCCGATTGAATCTCTTCCCACACACTGGACACTCATGTGGTTTGTCACCTGAATGCACTAACATGTGAGACTTCATATCTCCAAGACGACTAAATCTCTTTCCACACTCTGGACACTCATGAGGTCTAACACCTGAATGCACTAACATGTGCCTTATTATAGCTCCACGTTCTCTAAATTTTTTGCCACACTCGGCACATTGAAAAGGTCTCTGATCCAAATGCACTAACATGTGAGACTTCATTACTCCAAGACGACCAAATCTCTTTCCACACTCTGGACACTCATGAGATTTATCACCTGAATGCACTAACATGTGCCTTATTATAGTTCCACGTTTTCTAAATTTTTTGCCACACTCGGCACATTGAAAAGGTCTCTGATCCCCATGCACTAACATGTGAGACTTCATATCTCCAAGACGACTAAATCTCTTTCCACACCCTGGACACTCATGAAGTTTCTCTCCTGAATGCACAAGCATGTGAGTCTTCATATCTCCAAGACGACTAACTCTCTTTCCACACCCTGGACACTCATGAGGTTTCTCTCCTGAATGCACTAACATGTGAGTCTTCATAGTTCCAAGCTGACTGAATTTCTTCCCACACTCTGGACACTCATGAGGTTTCTCTCCTGAATGTACGGGGACTGGTCAAGTCGTATACTGCAATTTCGGATACCGGGCTAGAAACAACTTCGTTCACTGAGAAGTTTGTACATACAAACCATTCCGTTCGTATATGCGCTGGTTTGTGTTCGCTGTTGTTCTCGTCTGAATAAATACATGGCACTTGGTCATATAATTAGCGCTTCCATTATTAGAATTATTTATCCATTATTAGAATAACAAGGTGCAAACCATACCCCCTTACAGTTGAAATCTATTTATTTATATACAACAAGGTACATTGGGTTGCGAGAGTACATAACATATATTAAGAGATACATTGTAGCAAGATTTGAGATTAAAGGATTTAAGACTAACACGTTTAGAAACAAGGCGCCCCCGAAGGAGGCTGTTATTTGTTATGCACCCCATACTCAACCAGTAAGTAGTGGAGCAAAACATAGATTGCATATGGTCATAAAGTCTTAATCAGACCAATTCAATTAAATTTCTTTCTTTATTATGCACCCCATACCCATCCCGTGGGCGGTGGTGTAAAGGATTACAGAGGCACATAATCGGTTCAGGAACTGAACCCTCTAGTTCGTTTAGATAAGCAAATAACAATTTGTGACGCTAGTTACAAAATTATTAATATTATATATACATGTACCCACTCTCATACATACATGTACATATATATATATACGTATACATATATACATACACATACATATCTAATCACCTACACAAATACACACATCAATAATCTTTGTGTCACAAGTGATCAACAAGAGGCTCACAACAGTCACTATACAAGGCACTTTACATCTATGGTGAGTCACACAGTTACTAGTCTTGCTGCACACCCACCCAACTGGGCGGCAGCTTTACAGTCATGTGCAGCATTACCTACAGTAAGCAAATTTTGGATACTTCGCTAAGATTTCGAGCAGCACATCATTATGAATGAAGTACTTACACATTTCTTGGACACTATTGATGGTGTTATCTCTAAATTCCGCGATTTTTTCACATTCCATTATATAATGACGCAAAGTAAGCGAATAGTTCTGCTGACAGAGTTTACATTTAGTCAAATCTACATCAGCAGATGTTACAAACTCCCAGAGGTACTTGTAGCCGAGCCTAAGCCTAGCAGTGGTAACATCTAGAAGTCTGCTAACATTATTGGATGACCCATAGACGTGCGGTTCTTCCTGCATAATAGAATGATGATAGATGGAGTAACTGGTGTGAATTTCACTTTGCTTCAAGTCTCCGAAATTTAGTTGATGTTCCTGGGATATTGCAGCCCTCAGGCTGCTCAAAGGCAGTCCAAGTTTGTAATCAATTCCCTCTTTACGAGCAAAAGTCTTGGGCAACTCATCAGTTCTCAGTGGCTATTTTTACATTATCATTTACAAGTAACTTAAGTTAAATAACAACCAGTAAACAGACTGCTGTTTTCTAATTCTAGTTCAGGCACTTCCTGGGATAAATCGCGAACATTCCTTGAGGAACTGTGAGGTGCTTATCTGTTTTTCCTCGTAACGGTCCCAAAGCTTCCACAAATGTTCCTGTTCCTCTTCATTGCCCTTGCGGCGACTGGACTTTAGCTTTTGATCAGAAACCAGTTGGTATTGCAAGGTTACCAGGGACGTCTCACGGTATAGTAAAGGGATTAAAATATATAAAGCCAAGTTGTCCCTCACTGCCCTTTGATTCAGACGCTAGTGCCATCCTTCTACGTCATTGTTGGTCCTCACCAGTCGTCTGAATGATCACCAGTTCCCCAATTCCTACACACTGTTGCACAGCCACGTATTTTTTTATGTAATGAGTTAATTGTGTCGTTAAGGGTGGACTGCTAGCCGACTTTTCTAATTCAGCAAACGCCTTACAATTATGTAGTACACACGTACCACATAAGTACGTGTGTGTTACACACGTACACACACACACACACACACACACACACCTTGTCAAGCACAGGACGAAGCTTGAAAAAATTTAGTGGTATGCCAATAGGCTAGTCCCAGGACTAAGAGGCATGAGTTACGAGGACAGGCTGCGAGAAATGCACCTCATGACACTGGAAGACAGAAGAGTAAGGGAGACATGATCACTACCTACAAAATTCTCAGAGCAATTGATAGGGTACATAAAGATAAACTGTTTAACATGGGTGGTAGGCGAACAAGGAGACACAGGTGGAAACTTAGTACCCAAATGAGTCACTGGGATGTTAAAAAGAACTTTTTCAGTGTCAGAGTAGTTAACAGATGGAATGCATTAGGCAGTGATGTGGTGGAGGCTGACTCCATACACAGTTTCAAATGCAGATATGATAGAGCCCAGTAGGCTCAGGAATCTGTACATCAGTTGATTGCCAGTTGAGAGGCGGGACCAAAGAGCCGGAGCTCAACCCCCGCAACCACAACTAGGTGAGTATACACACGCACACACACACACGTACACACACTAATGCCTCTATTCACCTTGCAGTAAATAGGAACCTGAAAGTCAGGAAGCTGCTAAAGGCTGCATCTTGGGGATGTGTGTGTGTGTTAGATAAAAATATATGTTGTTTAGATATGATGGAGGAAAAGAGGCCGAGAGTCGGTACATTAGACAACCGACGCTTAGAAAGGCGGGGTCCAAGAGCTAACAGCTAAATCTTGGAAATAATAAATTAAAATATTTAATACACACACATACATGTTTCACATTATTTTGGCTGAGGGCTGATGGCCCCGTCGACGGGGCAGGAAGTCGGCGGTTGATCAAAGGCCTCCCACATCCTCCATATACCTCAGGATTATTCCGGCTTAATTTTAAACGGAAGTAATGTCTTGGCATTTACGGCTTCAGCGGGTGGGTGGGTCCGTGGGTTTATTACACTATGAGTGAAAACAATCGCCTATTCTCTATTTTATATTGCCGCTTGCAGAGCTAGAAGCTGTTGCCTCTTGTGTGCGTTGCACAAGGGGATTAATATCTGGATTAATATCTTTCAATATTTCCAGTATTTTTTAAGGTATCGTTTAAATACCGAAGATACTGCTATTGGACACCGCTTAATTGACAATGTCTCAACAACGTAGGCTGAAGATGTGCGTGGCTCCTGCTGTTGCAATGATGCTCATTTGCTTTTCAATGGTGCGCCTTAGTTGTCCCCTCTCTAACTTACCGTTCTAAATACCCCTTCTCCATCTCTCGCAAACATTCCCCCCTCATACATCTCCCCCTTTCCTCCTGTCCCCCTGTCCATCTTTGTCCCCTTGCCCACATTTTCTGTCCTCTGTCCCCGATCCCTTTCCCCCTGTCCCCCCTTTCCATCTCTCTGTCCCCCTGTCTCTCTCTATCCCATTGTCCCTCTCTCTTTCCCCCTGTCTCTCTCTGTCCCCCTGTTCCTCTCTGTCCTCCTGTTCCTCTCTCTGTCACTCTCTGTTCCCCTGTTCCTCTATGTCCCCCTGTCCATCTCTGTCCCCCTGTCCTTCTCTCTGTCCCCTGTACCTCTCTGTCCCCCTGCCCACTCTTTCTGTCCGCTGTCCTTCATCTGTCCCCCTCCCTTTCCTCCAGTCCCCCTATCCATCTCTGTCCCCTTGTCCCTGTCTCTGTTCCCTTGTCCCTATGTCTGCCCTCTGTCCCTCTCTCTGTCCCCCTTTCTGTCCCCCTGTCCGCCCTTTCTCTCCGCCCTTTCTGTCCCCCCTGTTCCTGTCCCTCTGTCCCTGTCCTTCTCTGTCCCCCAGCCCACTCTTTCTATCCCCTATCTCTCCTCTGTCCCCTCTCTCTTGGTCTCCTGCCCCCCTCTCCTCCCTCTGTCCCCCGGTCCCCCTCTCTGACCCTGTCCCTCTGTCTCTGTCCCTGTCCCCCTCTCTGTCCCTCTGTTCCCCCGTCCCTCCTCTGGCCCTGTCCGTCTGTCCCTGTCCCTTTGCTCCTGTCCCTGTCCCTCTGTCTCTGCCTCTCCTCGTTTCTGTCATTCTCTGTGTCAGCCTATCTCTCTGTCTCTTTCCTCGCTCTATCTCTGTCATTCTCTCACTGACTTTGCATATCCTTATCTATCCGTCTCTGTGTCTAACATTCTCTCCCTGACTGTCTATATCTATTTCTCTGTCTCGGTCTTCATCTCTTTCTCTCTCTTTCTCTCCTCTCTCTCTCCTTACATACATACATACATTTATTTAACACATGTGGTACACGCACAAGGGGACACAGGTGGAAGCTGAGTACCCAAATGAGCCAGAGAGATTATATAAAGAACTTTTCAGTGTCAGAGTAGTTAATAAATGGAATGCACTAGGAAGTGATGTGGTGGAGGCTGACTCCATACACAGGTTCAAATGTAGATATGACAGAGCCCAGTAGGCTCAGGAATCTGTACATCAGTTGATTGATGGTTGAGAGGCGGGACCAAAGAGCCAAAGTTCAACCCCCGCAACCACAACTAGGTTAGTACATACATATATACATAAGATATAAAACAGTGGAGGATTCCCAGGTAGAACAATCAACCACAATGCCCATTACCCCTTTACCCTGTTGTCCTTAACTACACAACTATACAAGAGTCATTAACACGTATAATGGCTGATCCCCCCATCACGATAGCATGAAGACCAATTGCCTGACCCGCAGTCCGTCTTGCTCCTCAAATAATTTTCGGGTTAACATGAAAACGTCTAGAGTTTATCTCTCTAATGTTGTTTTCCCATCTTTCATTTTATCAGCTTAGTTCCTTTATTATGCCCCAATTACTCATCCATCGAGCGGTAGTTAAACTGAACCCAAATTTTAAAAAAGTTCCTTTTGCTAAGCAAGCTACAGTCTTGATAATGTCAGATATATTGTTTGTTAACACATTTCTCAACAATGAACAGTCAGTTTTATCAAGCTAACATATCCTAACACAACGAGTGAGAGTATTAACTGGTCTAATTATTTTATTAGACCAGTATATATTATTAGATTATACTGGTATAATTATATATATATATATATGAACTTAAGGCACAACTCTCCTAAACACGAGAGTGAAGTATACAACTTTAGAACACTTTCCCACCAGGAGACTCGAACCCTAGCCAGCACAGAAGCCTTCCAGCAACTGGCATAACAGGTACGCCTGTTATGGTGGTACGGTGGTGGAGCGGGTTAAGGCGTACCTGTTATGCCAGTTGCTGGAAGGCTTCTGTGCTGGCTAGGGTTCGAGTCTCCTGGTGGAAAGTGTTCTAAAGTTGTGTGTATATATATATATATATATATATATATATATATATATATATATATATATATATATATATATATATATATATATATATATATATATATATTAGTGCCTGTTCATTACAACTATTTAACACTGGGAAGGGATCAGGATAAGGATTTGGGATGGGATGGAGAGGAATGGTGCCAAACCACTTGGACGGCGGTCGGGGATTGAACGCCTAGGACTGCTACTGTGCATTTAAATTACTAACTTACCTGAGAGTCTATATCCCTACATGTCAATGTTTGTGTATACTGGTAATGTGAGGAACATACAGAAGATAAGGGTAGCTTAACACCACAAAATGCTGATGGACAACTTTATTAAAGTTGCATAATGAAATGTATAAGTACTTCATTCATAATGATGTGCTGCCCGAAATCTTAGCGAAGTATCCAAAATTTGCTTACTGTAGGTACTGCATGCACATGACTGTAAAACTGCCGCCCAGTTGGGTGGGTGTGGAGCACATGACTGTAAAACTGCCGCCCAGTTGGGTGGGTGTGGAGCACATGACTGTAAAGCTGCCGCCCAGTTGGGTGGGTTTGCAGCAAGACTAGTAACTGTGTGACTCACTATAGATGTAAAGTGCCTTTTATAGTGACTGTTGTGAGCCTCTTGTTGATCACCAGTGACACAAAGATTATTGATGTGTGTATTTGTGTAGGTGATTAAATATGTATGTGTATGTATATATGTATACGTATATATATATATATATATATATATATATATATATATATATATATATATATATATATATATATATATATATATATATATATATATATATATATATGTATGAGTGTGTGTACATGTATGTATGAGTGTGTGTACATGTGTATACAACATTAATAATTTTGTAACTAGCGTCAAACATTGTTATTTGCTTAGCTAAACGAACTAGAGGGTTCAGTTCCTGAACCGATTATGTGCCTCTGTAATCCTTTACACCACCGCCCACGGGATGGGTATTATGGGGTGCATAATAAATTGAAATTGTAGAAATTGAAATTGCATAATACGGTTATTGACATTCAATAATAGTAAGATAAAGCAATGAGGACCAAATGGGAGACCAGTGATCAGATGAATATTACAAAATCAAGGGTAGCCTTCTCTTCTTGTATATAAATGAAAAAATAAATTCGTTTGTTTAATTCTAATGCTTGTAGGCGAGAACAGTTGTGAACGCCAGCTAGCGCACAAGTACATGAGCGCCCAAAATACTTTTACACAAAAAACATGTACAGACAGGCGTGTGGCTTCTGACTTCTTTTTTATTGATTAATATTAAATATTAGGCGCTTACCTATAATAGTTATCATTTTATACATGTATAACTCTCACATAATAAATATAAAAGGAGTTTATCCAAAAACTGACAGAAGTGTTGTGTTTTGTGCGTTGTATCGTGTTTGTGGGCATTCGGGTGTGTTGTGTTTACGCTGGCGGGCGGCGTCCTTACCAAATCCGGATTATGTCTATTACATCACTAAACTTCATTTAATAACTATATGCCTGTTAAATAGAAGATTTTAATTGTTAATAGCATTATATTGTCGTTTTAATATGGAACACGTACACATATGCGAAACGTCGAAAGCTGGTGTTCGAAGTGGTAAAAATATTAGTGTGCGATGTTGTCAATGTACGGAGTGTCTTGTATCCGAATGTACTAACATGTGAGTCTTCACATGTGAAGGACGAGTGAATACCTTCGGACACTGTGGACACTGGTGAGTCTTCATCTTCTTTATGACAGGTGCAGTTTGTGTGAAGGTTTTCTCCCCCGGATGTTGGGAGAAGCGTCAAGGCTTGAGTGTTGTTTCTTAGAGTTAGACTTGATGTGAGCACTTGGCGGTCAATGGTGGTGCTTCTTCTTTATGATAAGTGCAGTTTGTGTCAAGGTTTTCCCTTAATGCTCGTGCTGGACATCACCGGCCTGCTAAAATGGCGGCGGTTGTTTACTCTCTCATCGCCTGAGCGTTCCAATGTTTTGGTCTGGTTCCACATATCATTTTTCCAACCTCTTAATTTTGTTTATATCTAGTCATTTAAAATTAACACTTGTATTTATTCTCATGTTTTTTAATCAAAGAATGTACTTGGAATTGTTTCTTTAAACATAATGTCACACGATTATACTTTTTGAAGGAAACAGCTCTCCCATAGTGGATGTGTTCTGAACCTTAATGGAATCTGACCCATGTATCAATCGGGTCAACCCTTGTGTGGCGTTTCCAAAATGGTTGCCCATGTTGGAAACAGGATCTATATCACAAAACTTTTAAAGGACAATATTTAAAGTAAAACCGAAGATATTTGTTGTTGTATATAAGTTGCATATTTAATGGCTCGTAGAGCTGGAAACCCGCAATGTTCATTTCAGATCAATGGTTATTTCACGCAGATTCCTTAATAAACGTAAGAGTTTTATGTCTCAAGAAAGATAGAAATATAAGCTTCATTTTAAATACTTTACCATGGGGATATTTGAATAAAAAGCGAAGATACTTGTATTTTTATAATCGCCGAGCTCCAACCCTGCACAGACTGATCGACAGAGCAACTCTCTCTCAGAACTATGCTTATTTCACTTAAATTCGTTAATAAACGCAAATTTATTTATTTATTTATATATATACAAGAAGGTACATTGGGTTTGTGAGAATACATTGGATAGTACAGTATTTACATTCTTGTAAAGCCACTGGTACGCACAGCGTTTCGGGCAGGTCCTTAATCTAGCAGATAATTTTAAGTAGGTAATTTCAATCAGAATTGATAAATGATAAAGATACATTACAAGAGAAAAATGAGATGAGAGAGATAAGTAGGTATATTAAAGCACATTGTTATATTAAAGCTCTGATTAATTACATTGACAGCTTGATTAGTAATTTAAACAAGGTTAATAGACACCAAACAGCAGATTGACAGCACATATAAGACAGCAATGATCACAATGGTAAAGATGTTCAGATTGGGTACATAAAGATTGGGAGACTGGGTAGCAAAAGATACAGATAAACAAGATTTATAAACACCATACAACAGATTGGCAGCACAGATAAGAAAACAGCCATGATCACAATGGTAGAGATGTTCAAATTGGGAACATAAAGGGTGGGAGATTGGGTAGCAATTGATACAGTGCAATTTTAAGGCAAAAAGTGAAAAACTATGAAGATGAAATTAGGTACTTTTTAGTATTGATTTTGAATGATGTAAAAGTTGGACAGCTTTTCAATTCAGTAGGGAGTGAGTTCCATAAACTGGGTCCCTTTATTTGCATAGAGTGTTTACACAGATTAAGTTTAACTCTGGGGATATCAAAGATATATTTATTTCTGGTGTGGTGATAATGGGTCCTATTACATCTGTCCAGGAAGAGTTTCAGACAAGGATTTGCATTTAAGAACAGGGTTTTGTAAATGTAGTTGACACAAGAGAATTTGTGGAGTGAGATTATGTTTAGCATGTTTAGGGAGTTAAACAAGGGGGCTGTGTGTTGTCTGAAAGCAGAATTTGATATTATTCTGATAGCAGATTTTTGCTGGATGATGATGGACTTGAGGTGGTTTGCAGTGGTTGAACCCCATGCACAGATACCTTAGTTGAGATAGGGATAGATTAGTGCATAATATAGAGAGATGAGAGCAGAGTTAGCAACATAATATCTGATTTTGGAGAGTATACCAACTGTTTTAGAGACTTTCTTAGTTATGTGTTGTATGTGGGTACTGAAGTTGAGTCTCTTGTCTAGGAATATTTATTTATTTATTTATTTATTTATTTATTTATGCATATACAAGAATGTACATAAGGAATGTGAGGATACAATTATGGTAATTACAGTCTTGTAAAGCCACTTGCACGCGCAGCGTTTCGGGCAGGTCCTTAATCTAAGAAAATTTTAAGGAGGTAAATACTTGCAAAATTTATAGACAAAAAAATGATAACAGATTACATGGAATGAAAAAAAAAAAGATGAGAGAAAATTATAGGTACAGTATATTAAAGCACATAGGTAGCTATGATTGATTGCAATGACAGCTTAAAATGGTAGTTGACAACAAATTGGTAGGCACAATACAGCAGAAACAATATAAGATTGATTGCAATGACAGCTTGAATGGTAGTTGACAAAAATTGGTAGTCACAATACAGCATATGGCTAGCACATAAAAGAAGACAGCAATGAACACAATGGTAAGGTTGTTTGATATTACATAAAAATTAGGAGATTGGGTACCACTAGGTACAGAGCAAATTAAAGCTCAGTGTAGGAAACTAAATAGATGAAGTTAGGTACTTTTTGGTTTTGCTTTTAAATAAGGCAAAAGTTTTACAGTTTTTCAATTCACTAGGGAGTGAGTTCCATAGACTAGGTCCCTTAATTTGCATAGAGTGTTTACACAAATTAAGTTTGACCCTGGGGATATCAAAGAGATATTTATTTCTGGTGTGGTGATAATGGGTCCTATTACATCTGTCCAGGGAGAGTTTCAGAGCATGGTTTGCATTTAAGAACAGGGTTTTGTAAATGTAGTTGACACAAGAGAATGTGTGGAGGGAGTTAATATTTAGCAAGTTTAGAGATTTAAACAAGGGAGCTGAGTGTTGTCTGAAAGCAGAGTTAGTTATTATTCTGATAGCAGATTTTTGCTGTGTGATGATGGGCTTAAGGTGGTTTGCAGTGGTAGACCCCCATGCACAGATACCATAATTAAGATAGGGGTAGATTAGTGCATAATATAGTGAGAGGAGAGCAGAGTTAGGAACATAATATCTGATTTTGGAGAGTATACCAACTGTCTTAGAGACTTTCTTAGTTATGTGTTGAATGTGGGTGCTGAAGTTGAGTCTCTTGTCTAGGAATAGGCCAAGAAACTTGCCATCATTTTTATTACTGATGTTAATGTTGTCTATCTGTAGCTGAATTGCATTTGATGATTTGTTTCCAAATAAGATGTAGTAAGTCTTTTCGATGTTTAATGTTAGTTTGTTCGTTGACATCCATAAGTGGACTTTTTTTAATTCATTATTCACAACATTATTTAGTGTATGTGGGTTGAGGTTTGAGTAGATAAGGGTAGTATCGTCAGCAAACAATATAGGTTTGAGAATATTAGAGACATTAGGCAGATCGTTTATATATATAAGAAATAGAAGAGGTCCTAAGATGCTGCCCTGTGGCACTCCAACGGTAATTGGTAGAGTGGAAGAAGTTGTATCATTGATGGTTACATATTGGTGTCTGTCACTAAGATAGGATCGGATGTAGTCAAGGGCAAGGCCTCGGATTCCATAATGCTGGAGTTTAAATAAGAGGTAGTTGTGATTAACAGTATCAAAGGCTTTTCTTAGGTCAATGAAGAGTCCAATCGGAAACTCATTTTTGTCAAGGGCTGAGTAGATAATGTCAAGGAGACTAATGATTGCATCATTGGTACTCTTTTGGGACCGGAAGCCAAACTGGCAGGGGCTGAGTATGTCGAATTTTACGAGGTAGGAATAGAGCTGTTTGTAAATAATTTTTTCAAATATTTTTGATAGAATGGGTAGATTTGATATTGGTCTATAATTGTTTATGTCCGCCGGATTGCCTCCTTTATGGACTGGCGTTACTCTTGCTTTTTTGAGGATATCAGGGAAGGTGTGACACTCTATAGATTTGTTGAACAGTAGTGCTATGGGTGGAGCAAGGGCATGGGAGGCTCTCTTGTACACAATGGACGGAATTTCACTGGTGTTCCCTGCCTTGGTTTTTAGAGAGTGTATGATGGACACAACATCTGCCGGGCTGATTGGTGAAAGGAGAAGAGAGTTTGGATAGCTGCCTGAGAGATATGTGTTAATATGTGTCTGAGTCTGTGGGATTTTACTGGCAAGATTAGCACCAACCAATATGCCAAATGTTTTATGTCTTAAGAAAGATAGAAATATAAGCTTCATTTTAAATACGTTACCATAGACATATATAAAGCTCAAGTGAAGATACATATGTTTTTATAGTGGCATTCAGTAGCTTATCATCATGGAGTGCTGGGGCCAGATTCACGAAGGTACTTACGAATGTTTTTCTTCCTAACGCCTTCGTGGCGGCTACGTCGGTATTCAGGTAGCTACACTAAGAAGAAAACCTTCGTAAGTTTGCTCCGTCATCTAAGTGTACTGTCGACCACTCATAGCTTTACGTAAACTGGATATAAGTCAATTTTTCTCTACTACATAACACTGGGATCGATTTCAATTAATTACACCTTTCGCCCGGAGAAAACTCTGCATTGAGTCCTCAGTGCGGCAACAGTAGAGGCGTTTTCGGGAAGACTTTGTTCCGGTTTTGGATATTATATGCATATACACCTGTAGGGAATTTCATTGCAAATACATTGATACCGAAATGAAAGACCTAGGACCAGAATTGAGGTAACAAAGTTGAAAACAGAATACCCATTTTATTGCTCTTCATTAGCGCTCACGGGGTTAACGCTCTGTCACATTCTCTGTTTGCTGTGGGTGGTACGCCGGACATTTGGACTTTATATATGCTTATACTCCGGTAGAGAATTCTATTGCGAACTCAATGATACCAAAAGGAAAGACCTAGGACGAGAATGGAGATGTCCAAAGTTAAGAGTGAGCTCTTGCCCGCTCCCGGGTAAGAAACTCTCACTTTCTCGCCGGGCTTTTGGGATTTATAATCATTTAGTCCTGTAGAGAATTCTATTGCGAACACATTGATACCAAATTGAAAGTCATGAAATACCAAAATCATGACAAAGTTGAAAAAAGTATACACTTTTCAGAATTACCGCGCCCTCTAATACAATGAGAGGCACTTTGGGTGGCGCAGAGCTCTCTTTCTGGTAACCGCGGCCCTGTTTTCATCACGTCAACGGGTGGAGATCGCTGCTGTGTTTTACATTATATGCATATACTTCTGTTGGGAATTCTATTGCGAACACATTGATACCAAAATGAAAGAACTAGCACGAGAACTGAGTTGACAAAACTGAATTGTCAAAACTGATTGTCATGCCCGAAACGCTTTGCGTAATAGTGACTTTAGGCATTGTATGTACTAGCTCTACCTATAAGTCAACCAATCTTTGTAAAAATTTCTTGTATGTATGTACCTTACCTAAATAAACATTTATTTATTTATAAAATTGTGTAAACATTTTATCCCTCTTGTGCGCTCCCGGGTAACTTTCTCTCACTTCCTCTGTTAGTTGCGGATGGTAAGCCGGGCTGTTATAAATGATATGAGTGGGGCTTCTATGGGGTACTGGTACTATTAAGGGGTAAAGGTAGTTAGGAGACAAGAGTATCAAATATGGGAGAGCTAAAAGGCCCGGCCCCCAAAATAAACTATCCACAGTAGTAATAACTTGCTACAAGACCATAAATGTTAGTCTAAGGGTTGATCACTGCGCTCCCACCTTGGAAGAAGAGATACTCTGTAATTCATGTACTTATTTATTAACCCCTTAACAACCCCCCATACACTCACACCAATAACAATAATAATAATAACTTTACCACACTATCTTACGTTAAAAGCCTTGGTCCACGTAGGCAGGATACAAGGTTTACACTAATAACAAGCTAGGGTAAAGTACTACTGGATAAGCACTGAAGCTGGAAGCAGCTTAGGGTAGTGAAACCACGTGGGACCCTAATACAAAACACAACACTTAGGGGTACCCAAACACTGGCAAAATACTATCCCCAGGTCTCACCAATCGTTACTACCAGAGTAGGCACACTCACTAATGCCCTGTACTTAGCTTAAGGATACAGGAACTTCAGGTAAGGGAAATAAGTAAGAGGAGAAGGAAGGAGAGTAGGGGAGCAGCCACAGAGTAGGTCTATACCGCACCACACCAGCCAGAGAAGACCGAGCTAGCCACCAGCTGCCTCCCTCATGTCGTGGTGCCGGGAGGAGCCTAATTGATCGTGCAGCTAAGCACATTAAAGATCTTCCCCTATGCAACGTATTGTTACTTTATGAATGATTAGAAAGTATTAGTAAGCAAAGTTGGTGCTTATGTTATTATTTAATAATCAACCCCCAGCTCAGTCTTTAAATGCTCTTTGAGAAACAATAATAGTCTTACGTCTGGCAGGGAAGATACAAACAATTGACATTCTAGATGCCCAACTGTGCTACCAGGAAGTTTAATAGCTCAATTTTGACCTCTGGTTTCCACTGGAGAACCCAGGGTCGTAACACGGGCTTTTGGAGTATATATGCATTTAGTCTTGTAGAGAATTCTATTGCGAACACATTGATACCAAATTGAAAATCTTAGGACGAGAATTGAGCTGACAAAGTTGAAAAAAGTATACACTTTTCAGAATTTACCGCGCTCTCCAGCGCGCTCCTGTGAAAGGCCCAAGCCCACCTGGGATAGTGGGGATAGAGGTCGTGCGCCCTGTGAGAGAAATTTTGGAACATAAACAAAAGATTATAGCTGGTGAATCTCGTGAAGAGGAGTCCTTCGTGTTAGTTATATTTATTTATTTATTTATTTATTTATTTATTTATGCGTAAACAAGAAGGTAAATTGGGATTGTGAGGATACATAATATGGTAATTACAATCTTGTAAAGCCACTAGTACGCGCAGCGTTTCGGGTAGGTCCTAAATCTAAAAAAAATTTAAGTAGGTAAATACTTGCCAAATTTATAAAAAATAATAACAGTTACATGGCAAGAAAAAAAATAAAGATGAGAGAAAATTGAAGGTATATTAAAGCACATAGGTAGCTCAGATTGATTGTAATGACAGCGTGAATGGTAGTTGACAAAAATTGGTAGGCACATTACAGCATATGGCTAGCACAAAAAAGAATACAGCAATGAACACAATGATAAGGTTGTTTGGGTTAAATACATAAAAATTAGGAGATTGGGTAACACTAGGTACAGAGCAAATTTAAAGCTCAGTGTAGGAAACTAAGAAGATGAAATTAGGTCCTGCTATTGCAGTGCTCTTCAACAAGTCACTTGAACTCCAAACCTTTCCAGATATTCTAAAAAATGCGAGAGTAACCCCTGTCCACAAATGTGGTGATCTCACAGATGTTAACAACTACAGACCTATATCAATCCTGCCTAACTTGTCAAAAATATTTGAAAAACTAATCTACAAGCAGCTTTACTCTTATCTAGCCAAACACAATATACTTAGCTCTTGTCAATATGGCTTCAGACCCAAAAAAAGCACTAACGATGCACTTATTAGTATGATTAACTTGATTCACGCAGCTCTTGATAAAAATGAGTTCTCTGTTGGGTTATTTGTGGACCTGCGTAAGGCTTTTGACACTGTCAACCACCAAAACCTTCTTCTTAAATTACATCATCATGAAGTCATAGGACACTCCCTGCAATACCTCAAATCTTACCTTACTGACAGGCTCCAGTATGTTTCTCTGAATAATTCAATTTCTCCCACCCTACACATCAACATTGGTGTTCCTCAGGGCAGCATACTTGGCCCCTCTCCTCTTTCTCATCTACATTAATGGCCTTCCAAATGCCTCCCAACACCTCAAACCAATTCTATTTGCTGACGACACAACCTTCATTTACTCCAGTCCTGACCCCCCTTGCTCTAAATGCCACAGTAAATACTGAGCTAAATAAAGTCCATCTTTGGCTAACTGCCAACAAACTCATCCTTAACATTGACAAAACTTTCTATATTCTGTTTGGCAATAAATCCTCTAATCAAATAAATCTCAAAATAAACAATACCCAAATTTGTAACAAATTAGATGGCAAATTCCTTGGCGTTCTCATTGACCACAAGCTGAATTTCCAGGGACACATTCTAAATATATCAAAAAAAGTTTCAAAAACTGTTGGCATTCTTTCTAAGATCAGATATTATGTACCCCGCCCTTCCGTGGTGACTCTCTATTACTCCCTCATCTATCCATATCTCAACTATGGTATTTGTGCTTGGGGTTCTACTACACAAAATCATTTACGTCCTCTAATTACTCATCACAAAGCTGCTATTAGGACAATATCCAACTCTGGCCAAAGACATCACTCGGTACCCCTACTCCAATCTCTGAATATGTTAGATATTAAGTCACTGCACATTCTTTCGTGTGTATTATACATATATAAAACGCTGAACTGTAATGCCAATCCTGACCTCAATAGCTTCATTGAAGGTTGTAACAGAACCCATGAGCACCACACCAGAAATAAATACAGTTTTGATATTCCAAGAGTACGACTTAATCAAACTTGAAATGCTCTACAAATCAAGGGACCCAGAATGTGGAATGACCTTCCCAACCATGTTAAAGACTGTACCTCTCTCAACCAGTTTAAGATAAAAACGAAGCACTACCTAATAAATTCCCTGTAACCTACCTTACCCCTCTATTGTCAATCCATGTCTGTTTTTTTAATCAACGCTGTTTGTCGACCTAATTGTATTTGTGCTGCTTTTTCAGCCATGTTCCCCCCTTTTTTTATCTTTATTTTTATTTGTTCTCAACATATTTTATTCTTTATACTCAATTAGTATTAAGCCTTAGTCATTTAATGTTTTTCATGCCCGAAACGCTTTGCGTAATAGTGGCTTTAGGCATTGTATGTACTAGCTCTATCTATTAATCCAACCTATACCTATAAGTCAACCAATCTTTGTAAAATCTCTTGTATGTATGTACCTTACCTAAATAAACATTTATTTATTTATTATTTATAGGTACTTTTTGGGTTTGCTTTTAAATAAGGCAAATGTTTGACAGGTTTTTCAATCCACTAGGGAGTAAGTTCCATAGACTAGGTCCCTTAATTTACATAGAGTGTTTACACAAATTAAGTTTGACCCTGGGGATATCAAAGAGATATCTATTTCTGGTGTGTGGTGATAATGGATCCTATTACATCTGTCCAGGGAGAGTTTCAGAGCATGGTTTGCATTTAAGAACAGTTTTTTGTAAATGTAGTTGACACAAGAGAATAATAATAATAATAATAATAATAATAATAATAATAATAATAATAATTTTTATTTAGGCAAAGGTACATACATAAAGAGATTTTACAAAGTTTGTTGGCTTTATAGATAGGAGCTAGTATGTGTGGAGGGAGTTAATATTTAGCAAGTTTAGGGATTTAAACAAGGGAGCTGAGTGTTGTCTGAAAGCAGAGTTAATTTTAGTTAGTTAGTTAGCTAGAACAGTTTTTTGTAAATGTAGTTGACACAAGAGAATAATAATAATAATAATAATAATAATAATAATAATAATAATAATTTTTATTTAGGCAAAGGTACATACATAAAGAGATTATACAAAGTTTGTTGGCTTTATAGATAGGAGCTAGAATGTGTGGAGGGAGTTAATATTTAGCAAGTTTAGGGATTTAAACAAGGGAGCTGAGTGTTGTCTGAAAGCAGAGTTAGTTATTAATTCTGATAGCAGATTTTTGCTGGGTGATGATGGGCTTAAGGTGGTTTGCAGTGGTAGATCGACCCCCATGCACAGATACCATAATTAAGATAGGGGGTAGATTAATGCATAATATAGTGAGAGGAGAGCAGAGTTAGGAACATAATTTCTGCGGTTGGAAGAAAACGCTCATAGAGTGGAGGGACTTATTTTATTTTTATAATAATAATAATAATTAATTATTAAATAAATACAAATAATTAATTAATAATAATAATCATAATTATTGATTAAACAATTGATAATCCTTAAATGAAGAAGCATAATAGCTCATTATAACGAATAAATAGATAATTAAAGGGGAATTAATTATAGTGACTAATAATGATTAGTGAATAACCATAAATTATTATACAGAAATAAAATTAATGGATAGCCATTATAATGATAATGTATTAAATCAAATACAGTGAAGAGACATCTCTAATTGAAAGTTGCATGATTGAATTTACAGTAATTCCAATTCTTGGTATTCTTGGCTTATCACTTTGGGGGTTCCGTCGGAGCACCCCCAAGGTAACACAAATTCGTTGCAAGATGGAACAAGTGTCCCCAGCAAACTGCTTTAGCGTCTTCCCTTGGAAAGTAAAACCGGGGAAGCAGGTTTTCCTGGGAGGAGGGTGGGCGTTTTGTAGTGTATCTGGCGAGGAGGAGGCGAGCAAGAGGACGCTGAGTCCGCGGGCGCGCTTTGAAGTACTCCGCTCGATGCGTGCGCGCACTACTTAGTCGGTTAGACACCAAATCATGGTAATACATTTTCTTCCCCACAGAACTTAACCGCTTTGCTGTGAAAGCAGTGACTATAGTAGTGTAATGTGCGACTAGAGTGACGTGCGCCACCTGCCCAGGTGGCACTCTTGAGTGCCAGCTGGGCAGGAGTGGCGCGTCGCTCAAGTCGCAGCGTGTCGCTCTAGTCACATGGGGTTTTTGGGGGGATTTTCCCGGAAGTTTGGCCGGTGTCGGACGCGTGTGAGCGTGTGTGTTAGGGTAAGTGGTCATGAAAGAGGGGAGGTCATGTTGTGGGGGTGGACAGGTGGTGCGCGTCGCTTTAGTCCCAGCGCGTCGCTCTAGTCACAAGGGTTTTTGGGGGATTTTCCCGGAAGTTTGGCGCGTGTCGGACGCGGTCTTGAGTGGCGGGTGAGCAGGTGTATCGCGTCGCTCTAGTCGCAGCACGTCGCTCTAGTCACAAAGGGTTTGGGGTGAATTTCCTGGAAGTCGTAAGAAAATACAAGGATAAGAGTGGAATATGAGGAAGGAGTAAATGAATATGTATGTGTGTTTTGCGTAGACTTAATCCTGTGTGAGGATAATAGATTTGATGATCGTAAGTAAGTAGAGGTTGCGTGTAGATGAGAGGAGACCCAACATAGTTTGTTATGGTGTTTGGGGAGGGGTAGGGGAGGGAGGGAGGGAGGGAGGGAGGGAAGGGTGAGTGGAGCTTCCCCTCGTCGTGAGACTGCTCGGGGTCATTTGCGGTTAGACAAACCATTAGCTCCCCTCCTACAGGAAGCCCTAAGTGTGAGAGGATGAGAGAGTAGAGTCCATTTGGCTTAATCGTTTTTTCAAGTCTAATTTCTTCGAGTTATGCATCTGTGTTTGGAGATGGAGCATGAGGGTGATAGTTGGGACATACATGGTATGAAGTGTGTAGGAGGACTAGAAAGAGAGAGCAGTCACTCTTAAGTTGTGAATGAGATGAGGCAAACAGTTGGTGACAGAGTTGGGCGGTGTGTACCTTTACCCTTAAGCGTTTTTCAATGTCCGCGTAGGGGTGTGCTTACTGGTCACGGGTCAGAGGGTAACTGAAAAGACTTTTCCAAGTAGTTTGGTTATATCTCCCCCTCCCGGAGGGTAGGCAATGACGGGCATTACTGCCTCAGACATGGCGGAAGTGGTTGGGTATCCATTACCCAGTGCGTTTCGTTAAGGGGAGATGTAGCTACAGTCAGCAACTCCGTCTCTCTCTCTCTCTCTCTCTCTCTCTGTCTCTCTCTCTCTCTCTCTCTCTCTCTCTCTCTCTCTCTCTCTCTCTCTCTCTCTCTCTCTCTCTCTCTCTCTCTCTCTCTCTCTCTCTCTCTCCCTCTCTCTCTCTCTCTCTCTCTCTCTCTCTCTCTCTCTCTCTCTCTCTCTCTCTCTCTCTCTCTCTCTCTCTCTCTCTCTCTATATATATATATATATATATATATATATATATATATATATATATATATATATATATATATATATATATATCTATATATATATATCTCTATATCTCTCTATATCTCTCTCTCTACATTATATGCGGGGTTACATAGTGTGTCAAGAACTACCTATGTGTTGCTAAACAGTCCAATCTCACACAAGGCAGTCATAAGGGCAGTAAAGGCTTGCAGAGACGCATAAAGGAGTCAGGACTGAAGCCCAACAATTCATTTTTAGCTAAGCAAGTTACAATCATGACGAGCTAGTTACAAAATTCAATATAAGTCAACACATCGCCACGGAGACGCGATCTCTACCTACAAATTGTTCTTGTTAACTGTGATCATTGAAATGTATGCACGTTTACTCAATCTCCATCACCTCTTCTTCCTACAGCCATTACTGTTGTGCGGAGCTATCTCGTCAAGGTCTCACCTTCGCGGCGGTTTGAGGTGTAGTGAGATGGTTACGGTAATGGGATGGCCTTACCCTCTCCCCATCCACCCACACCATACCCTACCCCCTACCACCCCCCTCCATGCCCAAACCCCCAAGTCAGCAACTCCGGCTCTCTCTCTCTCTCTCTCTCTCTCTCTCTATCTCTCGGTCTCTCTCTCTCTCTCTCTCTCTCTCTCTCTCTCTCTCTCTCTCTCTCTCTCTCTCTCTCTCTCTCTCTCTCTCTCTCTCTCTCTCTCTCTATCTCTCGGTCTCTCTCTATCTCTCGGTCTCTCTCTCTCTCTCTCTCTCTCTCTCTCTCTCTCTCTCTCTCTCTCTCTCTCTCTCTCTCTCTCTCTCTCTCTCTCTCTATCTCTCGGTCTCTCTCTCTCTCTTTCTCTCTCTCTCTCTCTCTCTCTCTCTCTCTCTCTCTCTCTCTCTCTCTCTCTCTCTCTCTCTCTCTCTCTCTCTCTCTCTCTCTCTCTCTCTCGGTCTCTCTCTCTCTCTCTCTCTCTCTCTCCAGATCATTTAATAGTAGGGAAAGTAACATCATTTCCTTTCTCCTGCTGCCGCTGTTCACGTATCTTTCTCCATTTCACTTAGACTTACGGCACACCAGAGGATGGAGGACTAATGTCAATTTTCGAGCCCCCCATCGCTCACACCCTTATAACCTTGTAAGGTAACACGACCAACATGATGATATCGTTCTTTGCTCAAATATCATTAATGTAATGTGGACAATATACTAACTTCGTTCTTTGCCCAAATAACATTTTAAGAGTAACGAGCAACTTTCTGTCGATGTCTGAATAATGAAATGTAAACCATGTTTAGCCATTACATCCAAACACAATAAAATATTTTTGTTCCACACATACAAATTCCAAGCAAAGTAAGCATATATACGATAATATGGAAAAACACAATCTTGATACTATTATTAAATTGACTTGTTCATCATCCCCGAGTTCATCACACTCTCTCTTAAGACCTACATTATCCAATGTAAACAGACGGATGAGACGATAGTGAAATAGCTCTGAAGTTAAGTCTGTTTTTCAGTTCTTATAACATTTGAAAATGTATGCGTGGTTACTCATTCCGTCTCGTCGCATCTCGTTAGGGGCTGACCTTGAGTCTTTCCATAGCGCGAGTTTTCACTCATCATCAACCATTAGCAATCGTTCGATCTAACAGAAAAAACAGAGACTAGTGTTAGCATCTTTCTCTTATTACGTTTTATTCAATAACTGGTAGACACTTACATATTTATCTTGGTAAAACAAAACATAATAACTGTCAGACAGACAGACAGACAGACATAACACTCAGCATAATGCTGACATATGGTGTTAGCATAATAGGGGAAAAAAAAGTTGATCTTTCTCTTATTACGTTTTATTCAATAACTGGTAGACACTTACATATTTATCTTGGTAAAAAACAAAACATAATAACTAACAGACAGACAGAGACATATCTCTCAGCTTAATGCAGTTACATGACTACTAGTTATCAGCGGAGTTTCAAAAAGTTTTTTTTTCAACTATTATGAGTTGTTTTCCATGTTTCTTTAACACCATGGCTAAGTGAGCCAGAGCTGTGTAGTAGTTGACCTCCCATTCAAGCTTTTCATCTGGATTCAAGTCATCACTGTCAATCATTCCCAACCCATAAGGAATTTTAACGCGCTTGATTGAATTATGTCGCTTAGTCATGCTTAAAATTTGATTAATGCATAGTTTAAAGCTCCATCGTCTCTTGATCTTAGTATCGTTGCGGAGTCCCTCCATTATACAATCTGTATCCTCCCCACACTGCTCTAATAGAATTTTTTGGTTAACAGCGTTATTTTCTATTGGTGGTCCTGCGCTATACCGGGTCACAATAGCTATAACATGTGGTAGACTTTCTGGTGAGGGGGAAGGAGAAAAGACAGCTCCTCCTACTTTAACGCGATCAGCCACCACCACATAGTTACTTAATGGTTGGATCGCACGCTGTAGTCCTGTATAAGGATACCTTTCCCAGATCTCGCAAGACATTCCTCCTGAATGGGTGTGAATTGAAGGAATATCATACACTATACAGTCACCAGGATGGAACTCATCCGTTGCCAGATAATCACCTTCTACTTTGCAGTCTTTAAGACTGGCTAGCTTATGAAGCATATACCTTGAACACATCTTGTCAGTTATTAAACGCGAGTTTGCGGATGTAAGAATTATATACAGTATAGAGTTACCATTTACTCTTTTTCATTCCTCTATCACATCTATAAACGCACTCAACTGTTTGTTAAAGCGGGAAGATAAACACAGAGTATAATATTATTTTTATTATTATTAATTGCAAGCATGGAAAATGGTAACAATAGTAAATAAATAAAGTCAATAGTTTATATATATTTCTAGTCGACTGTTAAATCAATGAGTTCTATATCTCCTGTGAGGTCTATTATAGGCACGGCTTTGCAATGGGGTTTTGTAGTTTCACCTCCAGCTTCATCCACATCTGCGTTCAAGTTGTTGTTCTTCATCCGATGATAAGCAGAGGCAACTCCTTCACTTAACTTATGTGTAAGCACACCGTGTGTAGGCAATGCTGCAGGGATTGCATTGCTTGCAGAGTCAACCATCACAAATTTCAACCCGCGACGCTGGTAATGCTGCTCCAACTTCATCATTATGGGTAGATATTTCAGTCTCCATACTTCTTGATTGTAGCTCTTCCAATACTGACCACAACCCATCCCAAGTCCAAAAGGGAAAATTATGCGGTTAATTTTATATTCTTCTTCTCTTGTTAAGATGATTGCAAAGGCCTTACGCAGAGATTTTGTAAACCAATAGCGACGTATTTCTTCTGTATCCAACTGTAAGCCTCTGTAGTAGTGCGGGTCGGCAGCATATAATGTCTCGATTTCCTTCATCGTCATGTTCAGGGGTTTAGATGATCTCCCTCCGGCGTGATGTGTTATTAATCCGATGAGATGAGGTAGATGCGGGTCATCACCAATTCGATTGTTGAATTGAGGGGGTTCACCATAGACAATCTCTCCAGGCAGGGCTCTGTCTCTTCTCTCTGCACGATTTTTGTAGGGTAGTTTGCTCCAATGAATGCGAGCATAGGGATAACGAGTCCATAATTCTTCAACCACCCCACTCATCATCACACTACAGGCGTCCATATCATAGATGATGCAGTCGGAGTAAGAGTACTCCGAAAAAGATGAAAGGCTGCCAGCTACAGTCGTCAACATCTTATCTGATGAGTAGAGTAGAGGAAGTTACTTACAGTGTACCTGTGAGTACTCGTAAGCAATCTACCTCATTTTTGCTCAATTTTTTTTTTTTTTTTTTGTATTGCTTAGTCTTGCTTATATTTTTTGTTTTGTATTTCCATATCTTGTGTTTTGTATAGTCCATGTTTACATGTTTTTTCTTTAATCTCATTAATTGCCTAGGTTGCCTAGCCTAGCCATACTCCCTTACTCCATTGTACCCCTGTAAGCCCCTTTTCTGTTTGTTTTGTACAGTATTGTGTATATATTTTTCCCTATTTTATAGCTTTTTTCTACTTATTTCTGATTCTACAATCAGCTTTTTTTATGCAGTCAAGTATAGACCCTGAACTTAACCTCTTATCCACTATCTATGACAATAATCACTTTAATGATCTAAATTGCAGATATTTTGCAGCACATGATGTAAACAATGTATTAACTCATAATCACAATATCTCTGTAATCAATTTGAACGTTAGATCCCTAGGTAAACACTTCGATGATGTTAGTGCCTTGATTGAAACTATTGGCAACAAATTCTCTTTTATTATACTTACTGAAACATGGTTGAAAGAGGATACTACTCAACTCTTTAACATGCCTAACTACTCAGCAATTCACAACTGTCGTCAACTTCAGAGAGGTGGTGGCACTGCTCTTTACTACCACCAAGAACTAACATGCTTAAAAGAAATTAGAACTAGAGACTGCTATGGGGAGTATATCTTCGCCAGCTTCAGAGTCAAGGGTGCCGAGTCTGTCCTGTCTGTGGGTGCAGTCTATAGAATTCCCAACACTGATGTGTCTGTATTCAACTCAAACCTTAGAAATCTAATACTTGATAACAGACTGAATAAAAACCACCTAATTATCGCAGGGGACTTTAATATTGACCTCTGCGAGCCAGAACACCCTACTGCTGTTAGCTTCCTCAACTGTATGAATTCCTGCCTCCTCATACCCTTAATCACTAGACCTACTAGAATCACTGATAGCACTGCCACGACTCTAGATCACATCTGGACCAACATAACCTCTCCGCTTACTTCAGGTATAATCACCGATAGCACTACAGACCACTACCCCACATTTCTCTTAACTAACATTAGCAAACCACCTCTAGAAACAAGGGAGTTAAGCTTTAGGCTGCACAATGAAACTGCTATAAACAATTTTATAACTGCTGCTGATAATGTCAACTGGGAGTCCGAGTTAGGTAACATAGGGGACATCAACCTAGCAGTGCAATCTTTTCTACAAACAACTCTTAGCCTTTATAACACCCACTGTCCTAGGCTTACAAAACAAGTCACAAGCAAAAGGCTTAACAATCCTTGGCTTACAAAGGGAATACTGAAATCCATTAACAAAAAACACGACCTTGAGAAGAAGTATAGGTTAGGAATTGTCTCCAAAGAATTCTCAAAGAATTACTCATTATTGCTATCTAAGATAATTAGACGAGCCAAAACTAATTACTACGAAGATAAATTTACTCAAATAAAGAGCAACATTAAACAAACTTGGAGCACAATTTCACAAATATTGGGATCAAAGAAATCTTTAAATAACAAACCGACTCTCCTGTCTAATAACGATGGTCAGCTTTCAGCCTCTGATTCTGCTATTGAGTTTAATAGGTTCTTCTCTTCCATTGGTTCATCCCTTGCAAATGATATTCCATCTTCCAGTACTGACATTAAGGACTATCTTACAGGTAACTATCCACAGTCTCTGTACCTAAAGCCTATTAACTCCACTGACGTCAATGAGATAATCCTTTCCCTTAAAACCAAGTCTGGTGCCCTTGAGGAGATACCAACTTTAATTTACAAAAAAGCCTCCAGATCTTTAGCCCCTGCTATTGCTTTGCTCTTCAACAAGTCACTTGAACTCCAAACCTTTCCAGATATTCTAAAAAAAGCGAGAGTAACGCCTGTCCACAAATGTGGTGACCCCACAGATGTTAACAACTACAGACCTATATCAATCCTGCCAAACTTGTCAAAAATTTTTGAAAAACTTATATACAAACAGCTTTACTCATATCTAGCCAAACTCAATATACTTAGCCCTTGCCAATATGGCTTCAGACCCAAAAAAAGCACTAACGATGCACTTATTAGTATGCTTAACTCGATTCATACAGCTCTTGATAAAAAGGAGTTCCCTGTTGGGTTATTTGTGGACCTGCGTAAAGCTTTTGATACTGTCAACCACCATAACCTTCTTCTTAAATTACATCATTATGGAGTCAGAGGACACTCCCTACAATACCTCGAGTCCTACCTTACTGACAGGCTCCAATATGTTTCTGTGAATAATACAATTTCTCCCACCCTACCCATCAACATTGGTGTTCCTCAGGGCAGCATACTTGGCCCTCTCCTCTTTCTCATCTACATTAATGACCTTCCAAATGCCTCCCAACACCTCAAACCAATTCTATTTGCTGACGACACAACCTTCATTTACTCCAGTCCTGACCCTCTTGCTCTAAATGCCACAGTAAATACTGAGCTAAATAAAGTCCATCTTTGGCTAACTGCCAACAAACTCACCCTTAACATTGACAAAACCTTCTATATTCTGTTTGGCAATAAATCCTCTAGTCTTATAAATCTCAAAATAAACAATACCCAAATTTGTAACAAATTAGATGGCAAATTCCTTGGCATTCTCATTGACCACAAGCTGAATTTCCAGGGACACATTCTAAATATATCAAAAAAAGTTTCAAAAACTGTGGGCATTCCTTCTAAGATCAGATATTATGTACCACGCCCTGCCCTGGTGACTCTCTATTACTCCCTTATCTATCCTTATCTCAACTATGGTATTTGTGCTTGGGGTTCTACTACCCAAAATCACTTACGTCCTCTAATTACCCAACACAAAGCCGCTATTAGAACAATATCCAACTCTGGCCCCAGACATCACTCGGTACCCCTACTCAAATCTCTTAATATGTTAGATATTAAGTCACTGCACATTCTCTCATGTGTATTATACATATATAAAACGCTAAACTATAATGCCAATCCTGATCTTAAAAGCTTCATAGAAGGTTGTAACAGAACCCATGAGCACCACACCAGAAATAAATACAGTTTTGATATTCCTAGAGTACGTCTTAATCAAACTAGAAATGCTCTGCAAATCAAGGGGCCCAGAATGTGGAATGACCTTCCCAACCATGTTAAAGACTGTACCTCTCTCAACCAGTTTAAGATAAAAACTAAACACTACCTAATAAATTCCCTGTAATCTACCTCACTCCTCTATTGTCAACCCATGTCTGTTTTTTTTTTTTTTTTTTTTTTTTAATCAACACTGTTTGTCAACCTATTGTATTTGTGCTGCTTTTTCAGTCATGTTCCCCCTTTTTTTTTATCTTTATTTGTATTTGTTCTCAACATCTTTTATTCTTTATGCTCAATTAGTATTAAGTTCTAGATATTAATGTTTTCTTGCCCGAAACGCATTGCGTAATAGTGGCTTTAGGCATTGTATGTACTAGCTCTATCTATATATCAATCCATTAATGTAACATCACTTGTATGTATATACCTTACCTGAATAAACATCTGAATCTGAATCTGAATCTGAAGTGAGTCGGAGAGGGGAGAGCAGCCGCCCCTTTATACGGTCGTGCGAAGGTTAGTGGGTTTTGTTGGGGTATACCCCAACATTGGCAAGGTCGCCAATGTTGGGGTATTCAGGTCTTATCTCTACTCGGTGAGCAACCTTAACTGTACTCTATCCTGGCAAGGTCGCCAATGTTGGGGTTCCACCTTTACCTGTTGTTCCTCGGTGAGCAACAGTTATGCTCAAGGTTATGCCAAGGTCATTTTTGCGGGGAAACAGGAGAGCCAGCGCCATCTTGGCTTCCTAAAGGGCCTAAACCACAGGCCAAAATATTATTGTTTCACAAATTTCTAGGCTCTCCGAGAACACTCCACTCTCCCACATATATCAAATTGATGCCTGCGACGTAGAGAACGCTTGGGTAAAGTGGACATGACTCTTACTGCAGGCGTGGGAGAAATATAAGGGGGGGGAACACCGTCAAAGTTTCCTGTTTTGTTTCGTTCCTGTTTCCCTGGGGCGGACTAAAATTACTTTGACGTTATAAGGTTTTAAACTCGCCTGCATATTTTGATTAATGGGGAGGTGAGTACTTTCCCACTCTGCATCTTCACACCGACCTGACATACCGACACCCCAGGGAAGAATAACTTTTGTGATCTCCTCGGTATCTTCAATATACAATAAGAGTTCTTCTAATGATTTCGTCAAGTATAACAAGCGGTTTTCTTTCGTATCAGCACGCAACCCTTTAACCATAGAGTAATCTTTTGATTTATCGGTAATGGCTTGAGCAATATCATTCCTCTCAATAGGCTTCCCTAATCCATACTGCATTGCCAAGGCTACTATGCTTGGTCCTTGACTGTCTCTGCTGATGTGAATGGATCCAGGTGTTGGACGGTCTTCTCTGATGCACCTCTTTAGATTATACAATTGCGTTCTGGCGTAAGCGGTGGCATGAGAATATTTATCAGCAATGTCCTGGGACAGGCCGTAGGGGGAGCATGATATACAATTTACAGAGTAGACAATGCAACACTCTCGATTGTTAAACTCCTCATCCGTCATGTATCCGTGATGAATTTCTACAGAGTTCATTTTGGCTATGGAGTTCATTTTTTTTTTCCCCCAACGCGATATAGATGAAACACAGGGGAGCGATGAGCGGGCAGGAATGAATTAGTGTGATCTACCCACCCCCTTTTATCCTCGTCGTGTGTGGCGCGCGTGCGCGCATGCTCCCGGGATAGTTTCCAATTAATGATTAACCATACTCCTTAGTTTCATATTTTATATTATTTATTTATTATTTATTATTATTTAATAAACGTGGATTATAGTCCATTCTAGCAGTAAGATAGGTGTAATACTATATTCTCAACAATGAGGTTTTATATTGACTTTGCATCAAGCTATGATTTTTTTCTAAGTTGTGGAGAGCTTAGTATATCCCTTCACATCTCCTTCACTATAGAAATTAGTCTAAGGCGGTGCTGTATATATATATATATATATATATATATATATATATATATATATATATATATATATATGCACTACTCCTAACCAAACATAGACCTGATAATATTCTACAAAGCAAGAAGACTTCCAAACTCCTTATCAAAACAGTTCCGAAGCGAAGGAGAACCCTCTACAGCAGTCAAGCGTTGTATACATGTACACTTACCCCCCACGAAGGATGCAACCTTCAATCTAAGTACATAGGTATGTCACCAACCAAGCTGAGGAGGCGATTGTCACAACATCTTCAATCCGGCGCCCCCCAGGAATCGCATGAGACAAGCTCATGTCATCACTCTAACAAGAGAAATGTTGAACAAGAATATCTGCATAATAGACAAAAACCCCAGATGTAAGAAGATTGTGAATTCTTGAGGCAATTCGCATAAGAATAGATCAACTTACAATGATCACCCAAATCATGGAGGTATTTACTCTACACACCATGAGAGTAAGGTCAAGACCAGAACATAACGCCACCGTCACAGAAGACAATGTCCAACAAAATATATATATATATATATATATATATATATATATATATATATATATATATATATATATATATATATATATATATATATATATATATATATATATCATATTTATCTCCAACAAAAACTACTCCCTCGAGCGGTGTTTAGAGCGAGTGCAAACTTTAATCCACTACTGGATAAAACAGATTAGATTTTTTTTTTTTCAATCCGTGCGAAGCTACCTATTTCATCTTTCCCACTACCTCTGCTTAAACTAATTGGGTTTACCTTAAAGCTAATACATAGATTTCTCAATGAATATGTAGCGAAATGCGTCACCCCATTCTCGAGGATAAATAGCCCGGAAACGGTCAAACCTTTACCACAATGTCGAGTGTTCGACCCAGCATGGACGTCTTTCGCACCAAAACTTTCCGCAGCATGGAACGATTGCGATGTGAGCAGATGAGGTTAGACACCTTTGTGGGATGGCGTCTTGACTGGCTTTTGCCCCAGGATTTAGCCAGTGATGGATTCTACTTCACCAAATCCGTGGATTACTGCATATGCAGTTTCTGTTATGCCTTAATTGGAGGATGGGTGGAGGGGGAGGACACCCCCCGCAGTCGTCATGTAACCGCAGCTCCACACTGTCCTTTCATCACTGGTAAACGTACTGAAAATGTCAGCATTGCGCTAAGCAACATGGTCTACGCCTATGGATTGAATTTCACCTATTCCATCCTGCAACTGGAAAGAGATGGAAATTCAGCCAACAGTTGTAAGTATCCATCACAATTATGTGTTATCTCATAGTCACTGTGAATAACGTTGCTTGTATAGTCATTGTGAATAGCTTGATAATAAGATTGAGTGTGTGTGTGTGTGTGTGTGTGTGTGTGTGTGTGTGTGTGTTTGTGTGTGTGTGTGTGTGTGTGTGTGTGTGTGTGTGTGTGTGTGTGTGTGTGTGTGTGTGTTTGAACACATAGTTATCTTTCATAGTGCGTTTATAGGAATGGTGAGCGTATATATATATATATATATATATATATATATATATATATATATATATATATATATATATATATATATGTCGTACCTAATAGCCAGAATGCACTTCTCAGCCTACTATGCAAGGCCCGATTTGCCTAATAAGCCAAAATTTCCTGAATTAATATATTTTATCAAATTTTTTTCTTATGAAATGATAAAGCTACACATTTCATTATGTATGAGGTCAATTTTATTTTATTGTAGTTAAAATTAACGTAGATATATGACCGAACCTAACCAACCCTACCTAACCTAACCTAACCTATCTTTATAGGTTAGGTTGGGTTATATAACCGAAAAAGGTAGGTTAGGTTAGGTTAGGTAGGTTAGGTCGTCGAAAAAACATTAATTCATGAAAACTTGGCTTAATAGGCAAATTGGGCCTTGCATAGTAGGCTGAGAAGTGCGTTCTGGCTACAAGGTACGACATATATATATATATATATATATATATATATATATATATATATATATATATATATATATATATATATATATATATATATATATATATATATATTTATTATTATTATTTTAATAATTGTAGGTGCTGTGGAATGGAGTGAGGAAAACTCGGGAATTCTACCATTCTCTATGCCCATATACCCAGAGATGACGGGGTATAAGTCTCGTTTGGCATCATTTGGCATCATCTGGCCTGATATGTGTGGTCAGTCTCCGGCAGAATTATCTCGTGCTGGCTTTTTCTCTTGTGGTAAGTATTGGAAGATAATAATAATAATATTATTATTATTATTATTATTATTATTATTATTATTATTATTATTATTGTTGTCTTAATGTAATCACACGAGCCAAGTCTGTTTGAGACGTGCTAGTATTTACTTTCTCATTTATTTATTTATAAAAAAAATGTTTATATATTTTTCTTTTTTCTTAGGAGTTGGAGACCATATACGATGCTTTTATTGTGGTGGTGGTCTTGTTAACTTCATACCTTCGGACGACCCCTGGACTCTCCACGCCCGGTACTACCCAAGCTGCGTCTACTTAAACTTGAAGAAGGATCGAGCCTTCATTAAAAATGCAGTCCCTTTCTCACCTCCTCAACCGACAATAGCAGTTGATGAAACATTGATAAATGCGCTCCTGCACGGTCTTGATTATTACAATGGACTTGCTGCTACAGTAAGATTTCCATACATCGCCCTGCGAGGTGCACTAAGAGAATACCTCAAGATTTAAAAGGATATATTACCTCTCCTTAGCGAATCTAACTGTGTAGAGGTGATGTTATGGTTTTTAGATGGAGTGGATGAAAGTGAGGACACAGGTGCAGTAACTGAATCTCCCTTAGAAGTATTATCATCCCAAGGTGTTATTTTTCCCCGCCCAGTTCCCCCTGTAGTGGAGGTAGATGAACGAGAGGAAGAGAATGCAATGCATGGTGTAGCTAGGTTTTATTGTAAGGTATGTTTCACTCAAGAAATAAACACGGTTCTCATTCCGTGTAGGCATATGGTCATATGTTTGGATTGTGTAACAAGATGTGACAAATGTCCTGTATGTCGAGGAGATGTAGTACATCTACTTCTTCCTATTGTCTCTTAATAAAAACAAATCTAAAGTTGATTCTTTTATATTATCCTTATGTATTATTTTTATTATTATTATTATTATTATTATTATTATTATTATTATTATTATTATTATTATTATTATTAATGCTGTGGGAGGTGGAGGTGTGTGGTAAGGAGGCACCCTCGTGAACGGGGGTATATAGCTCACCCTTGACCTGGTAGGGTAAACACTCAGTCACCAACCCACCCACCAATCCAAGATGACCGCACGAGCCTCTGGTGCCGCCGCCGGTGTGGCCTCTCCTCACTCAGAGGGCGATGAGCGCTTAGGACAAGCCATCGCGATAATACGTGGTATGTTTCCCTTAAGTTGAGTCATATTGTGCTAAGATGCTTGTTGTTGTTGTTGTTGTTGTTGTTGTTTGCTAATGTTGATGTAACAAATAATATCAATAATGTGAAGAGTGAGTGAGAGAGTGTGTGTGTGTGTGTGTGTGTGTGTGTGTGTGTGTGTGTGTGTGTGTGTGTGTGTTTTATGCTAGTAATGTAAACTTTTTTTTTAGATTATCTGGAGAAAGCTAGCAGCGGCGGTGTGAGCAGCAGCAGCAGCAGCTGCGGTCCCACCAGATCCACCTCTGGAGGGAATATCTTTATATTCTTGGGAACCACCCACATACACACAAACACTGGGGAGGTGGTTGTGTCCTCCCCCCCTACTCCAGTCGACTACGGTGATAGCCCCCCCCCTCACACATTGGTGCTGCCTACCGTAGCGACCAGGTCGTGACAGGTGTTGCCACACTCACCGCACGTGCGTGTTTCCCTACACACACCACTACCACACCCGCTACTGCTCCTGCTGATGGAGATTGTGGTGATAGAAGTACTAGTAACACCATCCCTCATTGTGTACCAACCAGTCCTACTGCTGATCAGAGGGGTGGTAACGCTTTATATTTTATGAATACCGTTGAAGAGGTGCTGTCCCCCAGCCTTTTAACTGGGGGGTGTAGAGTAGGTAGTGACCCTACTACTAGTAGTACTACTAGGGATAATAGGACTGAAGAAGAAGTAGTAAGAATGAGTGTGGACATTTCACAGGGGGGTGAGTATCCAGATCTCTTGACTATGAGTGAAGGTCTTGATGATGCGGTGTTTGCCGCTATTTCTCTCGCAGAGGACAACCCCGCTACTCAAACCGAAAATGATTTGAATGTAGAAGCCTTACTGGGTGAGCGTATAATGCTTACAGACAGTCAGCAACGTGGATTGCTGACTGACGTTGATGTTTATTTATTTATTTATTTATGCATATACAAGAATGTACATAAGGAATGTGAGGATACAATTATGGTAATTACAGTCTTGTAAAGCCACTAGCACGCGCAGCGTTTCGGGCAGGTCCTTAATCTAAGAAAATTTTAAGGAGGTAAATACTTGCAAAATTTATAGACAAAAAAATGATAACAGATTACATGGAATGAAAAAAAAGAAGATGAGAGAAAATTATAGGTACAGTATATTAAAGCACATAGGTAGCTATGATTGATTGCAATGACAGCTTAAAATGGTAGTTGACAACAAATTGGTAGGCACAATACAGCAGAAACAATATAAGATTGATTGCAATGACAGCTTGAATGGTAGTTGACAAAAATTGGTAGTCACAATACAGCATATGGCTAGCACATAAAAGAAGACAGCAATGAACACAATGATAAGGTTGTTTGATATTACATAAAAATTAGGAAATTGGGTAACACTAGGTACAGTAGGTACAGAGCAAATTTAAAGCTCAGTGTAGGAAACTAAATAGATGAAGTTAGGTACTTTTTGGTTTTGCTTTTAAATAAGGCAAAAGTTTTACAGTTTTTCAATTCACTAGGGAGTGAGTTCCATAGACTAGGTCCCTTAATTTGCATAGAGTGTTTACACAGATTAAGTTTGACCCTGGGGATATCAAAGAGATATTTATTTCTGGTGTGGTGATAATGGGTCCTATTACATCTGTCCAGGGAGAGTTTCAGAGCATGGTTTGCATTTAAAAACAGGGTTTTGTAGATGTAGTTGACACAAGAGAATGTGTGGAGGGAGTTAATATTTAGCAAGTTTAGCGATTTAAACAAGGGAGCTGAGTGTTGTCTGAAAGCAGAGTTAGTTATTATTCTGATAGCAGATTTTTGCTGTGTGATGATGGGCTTTAGGTGGTTTGCAGTGGTAGACCCCCATGCACAGATACCATAATTAAGATAGGGGTAGATTAGTGCATAATACAGTGAGAGGAGAGCAGAGTTAGGAACATAATATCTGATTTTGGAGAGTATACCAACTGTCTTAGAGACTTTCTTAGTTATGTGTTGAATGTGGGTGCTGAAGTTGAGTCTCTTGTCTAGGAATAGGCCAAGAAACTTGCCATCATTTTTATTACTGATGTTAATGTTGTCTATCTGTAGCTGAATTGCATTTGATGATTTGCTTCCAAATAAGATGTAGTAAGTCTTTTCGATGTTTAATGTTAGTTTGTTCGTTGACATCCATAAGTGGACTTTTTTAATTCATTATTCACAACATTATTTAGTGTATGTGGGTTGAGGTTTGAGTAGATAAGGGTAGTATCGTCAGCAAACAATATAGGTTTGAGAATATTAGAGACATTAGGCAGATCGTTTATATATATAAGAAATAGAAGAGGTCCTAAGATGCTGCCCTGTGGCACTCCAACGGTAATTGGTAGAGTGGAAGAAGTTGTATCATTGATGGTTACATATTGGTGTCTGTCACTAAGATAGGATCGGATGTAGTCAAGGGCAAGGCCTCGGATTCCATAATGCTGGAGTTTAAGTAAGAGGTAGTTGTGATTAACAGTATCAAAGGCTTTTCTTAGGTCAATGAAGAGTCCAATCGGAAACTCATTTTTGTCAAGGGCTGAGTAGATAATGTCAAGGAGACTAATGATTGCATCATTGGTGCTCTTTTGGGACCGGAAGCCAAACTGGCAGGGGCTGAGTATGTCGAATTTTACGAGGTAGGAATAGAGCTGTTTGTAAATAATTTTTTCAAATATTTTTGATAGAATGGGTAGATTTGATATTGGTCTATAATTGTTTATGTCCGCCGGATTGCCTCCTTTATGGACTGGCGTTACTCTTGCTTTTTTGAGGATATCAGGGAAGGTGTGATACTCTATAGATTTGTTGAACAGTAGTGCTATGGGTGGGGCAAGGGCATGGGAGGCTCTCTTGTACACAATGGACGGAATTTCACTGGTGTTCCCTGCCTTGGTTTTTAGAGAATGTATGATGGACACAACATCTGCCGGGCTGATTGGTGAAAGGAGAAGAGAGTTTGGATAGCTGCCTGAGAGATATGTGTTAATATGTGTCTGAGTCTGTGGGATTTTACTGGCAAGATTAGCACCAACCGATGAAAAGAAACTATTAAATTCATTTGCCATTTCTAAGTCAGTTGACGGTATACCCCCATCCTTGTAGAGTTTTATTTGGTTATGTGAGTGTTGTTTAGTTCCTAGGATACTAGAGATAGTTTTCCAAGTGCTTTTCATGTTGCCTTTTGCTTCATTGAATCTATTCACATAATATGCAAGTTTTGCCTTTCTTATGATACTGGTAAGCATTGATGAGTACCTTTTAGCTACTTCCTTTGAAACTAGGCCAATCCTAACTTTCTTTTCATATTCATGTTTCTTGTTGATTGAGTTGAGAATGCCACTTGTGAGCCATGGATTGTTTAATCTTTTGTCAGTTACTTGCTTTGCTAGAAGGGGACAATGAAGGTTGTAGAGGCTTAGAGTTTTGGAGATGAAGAGGTTAGCTAATGAATTTATATCATGGGTATTATTGAATTCAGAATCCCAGTTAATATTGTAAAGTGCCTCTGTAAGATTGTCTAAAGCTGATTCACTGTGTAGCCTAAATGAAAGTTTCTTGCTTTTTGGTGGTGTTATGTCCATGTTCGCTATGAGAAAGGTAGGATAGTGGTCAGTTGTTCTGTCGTAGATTATACCAGATACAAGGGGAGCTGTTATGTTTGTCCATATGTGGTCCAAGGTAGTGGCTGATGTTTGAGTGACTCGGGTAGGTTTGGTGATAGTGGGGATTAGCATACAGGAGTTCATGCTGTTAAGGAAATAGTCAACTTGAGAGCAATTTTGTTGACCCAGGTCAATATTAAAATCTCCTCCCAGAATGAAGTGGTTTTTGTTTAGATTGTTGTTTATAATAAGATTCCTTAGGTTGTCTGAGAAAGAAGCTATGTTAGTATTGGGAAATCTATAGATGGCTCCAATAGTCAAAGAAGATTTAAGGGATTTAATTGAAAACTGAGCAAAAGTATATTCACAGTAGTCATCTCTGTCACTAATAACACTGTTGCAGATAAATGTATCTCGGTAATATATAGCTGTGCCACCACCTTTTTTATTAGGCCTACAGTTATGAATGGCTTTATAACCAGCTAAGTTGTAGATGTGAATCTTTTCCTCAACCCCCAACTTAGTTCACTCCAAGGTGTATCTACAAACCTAGACCCTGAACCCAGCTCTCACCCCTCCTCCACATCCCACAACTCTAAACTAAGTTCACACAAAGCCACATCTCGGGCTAGAGGTCGTGATGAGTGTAACACAATGTCTCAGCTGGTGATAATAAGCAGTGATGACGAAAACTTTACCCCTCTGCGAAGGATACGAGTTGGTGACTATCTTAATAGATCCCGCTATATTGACACCACCACTGATAGTGACAGCGACTGTGATAGCGAGGTTGAGCGTGAAATAATAGCACCTCCCCCACCCAAACGACAGATTAAATGAGGCGATAATCGTCTGACTATAGAAAAACCCAGCAAAAATCTAAAATCTAAGCCCTAAGCTAAAAAAAACTTTTTGAAACTCCGCTGATAAATAATAGTCATGTAACTGCATTAAGCTGAGAGATATGTCTCTGTCTGTCTGTTAGTTATTATGTTTTGTTTTTTACCAAGAAAAATATGTAAGTGTCTACCAGTTATTGAATAAAACGTAATAAGAGAAAGATCAACTTTTTTTTCACCTATTATGCTAACACCATATGTCAGCATTATGCTGAGTGTTATGTCTGTCTGTCTGTCTGTCTGAAAGTTATTATGTTTTGTTTTACCAAGATAAATATGTAAGTGTCTACCAGTTATTGAATAAAACGTAATAAGAGAAAGATGCTAACACTAGTCTCTGTTTTTTTCTGTTGGATCGAACGATTGCTAATGGTTGATGATGAGTGAAAACTCGCGCTATGGAAAGACTCAAGGTCAGCCCCTAACGAGATGCGACGAGACGGAATGAGTAACCACGCATACATTTTCAAATGTTATAAGAACTGAAAAACAGACTTAACCCAGAGCTATTTCACTATCGTCTCATCCATCTGTTTACATTGGATAATGTAGGTCTTAAGAGAGAGTGTGATGAACTCGGGGATAATGAACAAGTCAATTTAATAATAGTATCAAGATTGTGTTTTTCCATATTATCGTATATATGCTTACTTTGCTTGGAATTTGTATGTGTGGAAGAAAAATATTTTATTGTGTTTGGATGTAATGGCTAAACATGGTTTACATTTCATTATTCAGACATCGACAGAAAGTTGCTCGTTACTCTTAAAATGTTATTTGGGCAAAGAACGAAGTTAGTATATTGTCCACGTTACATTAATGATATTTGAGCAAAGAACGATGTCATCATGTTGGTCGTGTTACCTTACAAGGTTATAAGGGTGTGAGCGATGGGGGGCTCGAAAATTGACATTAGTCCTCCATCCTCTGGTGTGCCGTAAGTCTAAGTGAAATGGAGAAAGATACGTGAACAGCGGCAGCAGGAGAAAGGAAATGATGTTACTTTCCCAACTATTAAATGATCTGGAGAGAGAGAGAGAGAGAGAGACCGAGAGAGAGAGAGAGAGAGAGAGAGAGAGAGAGAGAGAGAGAGAGAGAGAGAGAGAGAGAGAGAGAGAGAGAGAGAGAGAGAGAGAGAGAGAGAGAGAACGAGAGAGAGAGAGAGAGTGACCGAGAGATAGAGAGAGAGAGAGAGAGAGACGGAGTTGCTGACTTGGGGGTTTGGGCATGGAGGGGGGTGGTAGGGGGTAGGGTATGGTGTGGGTGGATGGGGAAAGGGTAAGGCCGTCCCATTACCATAACCATCTCACTACGCCTCAAACCGCCGCGAAGGTGAGACCTTGACGAGATAGCTCCGCACAACAGTAATGGCTGTAGGAAGAAGAGGTGATGGAGATTGAGTAAACGTGCATACATTTCAATGATCACAGTTAACAAGAACAATTTGTAGGTAGAGATCGCGTCTCCGTGGCGATGTGTTGATTTATATTGAATTTGGTAACTAGCTCGTCATGATTGTAACTTGCTAAGCTAAAAATGAATTGTTGGGCTTCAGTCCTGACTCCTTTATGCGTCTCTGCAAGCCTTTACTGCCCTTATGACTGCCTTGTGTGAGATTGGACTGTTTAGCAACATGTAGGTAGTTCTTGACACACTATGTAACCCTGCATATAATGTAGAGAGAGAGATATAGAGAGATATAGATATATATATATATAGAGAGAGATATAGAGAGATATATATAGATATATATATATATATATATATATATATATATATATATATATATATATATAGAGAGAGAGAGAGAGAGAGAGAGAGAGAGAGAGAGAGAGAGAGAGAGAGAGAGAGAGAGAGAGAGAGAGAGAGACAGAGCGAGAGAGAGACAGAGAGACAGAGAGATAGAGAGACAGAGAGACAGAGAGAGAGAGAGAGAGAGAGAGACGGAGTTGCTGACTGTAGCTACATCTCCCCTTAACGAAACGCACTGGGTAATGGATGCCCAACCACTTCCGCCATGTCTGAGGAAGTAATGGCCGTCATTGCCTACCCTCCGGGAGGGGGAGATATGACCAAACTACTTGGAAATGCACTTCAGTACGAAACGCACTGGGTAATGGATGCCCAACCACTTCCGCCATGTCTGAGGAAGTAATGGACGTCATTGCCTACCCTCCGGGAGGGGGAGATATAACCAAACTACTTGGAAAAGTCTTTTCAGTTACCCTCTGACCCGTGACCAGTAAGCACACCCCTCCGCGGACATTGAAAAACGCTTAAGGGTAAAGGTACACACCGCCCAACTCTGTCACCAACTGTTTGCCTCATCTCATTCACAACTTAAGAGTGACTGCTCTCTCTTTCTATTCCTCCTACACACTTCATACCATGTATGTCCCAACTATCACCCTCATGCTCCATCTCCAAACACAGATGCATAACTCGAAGAAATTAGACTTGAAAAAACGATTAAGCCAATTGGACTCTACTCTCTCATCCTCTCACACTTAGGGCTTCCTGTAGGAGGGGGGCTAATGGTTTGTCTAACCGCAAATGACCCCGAGCAGTCTCACGACGAGGGGAAGCTCCACTCACCCTTCCCTCCCTCCCTCCCTCCCTCCCCTACCCCTCCCCAAACAACATAACAAACTATGTTGGGTCTCCTCTCATCTACACGCAACCTCTACTTACTTACGATCATCAAATCTATTATCCTCACACAGGATTAAGTCTACGCAAAACACACATACATATTCATTTACTCCTTCCTCATATTCCACTCTTATCCTTGTATTTTCTTACGACTTCCAGGAAATTCACTCCAAACCCTTTGTGACTAGAGCGACGTGCTGCGACTAGAGCGACGCGATACACCTGCTCACCCGCCACTCAAGACCGCGTCCGACACGTGCCAAAACTTCCGGGAAAAATCCCCCCCAAAACCCCGTGTGACTAGAGCGACGCACGGTGACTAGAGCGACGCGCGCCACCTGCCCAGGTGGCACTCGTCCTCCTTCTCCCCCTCCAATCTTAAGACCCTGGTCTCTCACGCTCCCCTCAACACTTCCTGCCCATGTAGGGGGAGAACTAATGGACGTCATTGATATCCTCTCAGGTATTGGGGCTCCCCCTTCCCTTCACAACATAACCTACACTCCTCCTCTTCCTCCCTACATGACTGCATACCAACCACTTAGCTTCCAACCCCAACATGACACTCTCTCAAGTAACCCCTGGCCGGATGCCACGCGTCATAACATCCGGGAAATTCCCCCAAACCCTTTGTGACTAGAGCGACGCGCTGCGACTACGACGACGCACACCACCTGCACACACCAACAACATGTCCTCCCCTCTTTCCTGACCACATACCTTAACACCGACGCTCACACGCCTCCGACACATGCCAAACTTCCCAGAAATTCACCCCAAACCCTTTGTGACTAGAGCGACGCGCTGCGACTAGAGCGACGCGATACACCTGCTCACCCGCCACTCAAGACCGCGTCCGACACGCGCCAAACTTCCGGAAAAAATCCCCCCAAAAACCCCATGTGACTAGAGCGACGCGCTGCGACTAGAGCGACGCGCCACTCCTGCCCAGCTGGCACTCAAGAGTGCCACCTGGGCAGGTGGCGCGTGTCGCTCTAGTCGCACTTTACACTACTGACTATATCTTATTTTAGAGAGTATACCAACTGTCTTAGAGACTTTCTTAGTTATGTGTTGAATGTGGGTGCAGAAGTTGAGTTTCTTGTCTAGAAATAGGCCTAGAAACTTGCCATCATTTTTATTACTGATTTTAATGTTGTCTATCTGTAGCTGAATTGCATTTGATGATTTGCTTCCAAATAAGATGTAGTAAGTCTTTTCTATGTTTAATGTTAGTTTGTTAGTTGACATCTATAAGTGGACTTTTTTAATTCATTATTCACAACATTATTTAGTGTATGTGGGTTGAGGTCTGAATAGATAAGGGTAGTATCGTCAGCAAACAATATAGGTTTGAGAATATTAGAGACATTAGGCAGATCGTTTATATGCAAGCATCTACCTCAGTATCATTGTAAAATCTTACTCTTAAATCTAATTTTACCCTATTCTTTTTTAAATTTTAAATTTAATTATACTGATTTATGTCATTTATTGAAATTAATTATTGATCTCATTTTGTTCCCTTAATTAAGTTCATACTAATTATAGGTTAAAGACCTAAGCTAAATATAATTAATTATCTAAGATTATTTTACTTTCCAATCATCATTTGTCAATTTTGTATATATTCATCTTGACAGTCTACTCTTTTTTTTTTTTGTTCTCTCCACCAAACTTGTGTATCCTTCATGGCTATCTAGTGACCTTTATTCTACTTCTAATTGTTTCAATTCTTTTGTTTACTTGCATTTATTATTGTGTTTTGCTATAATTATTCTCTAATTATAGCAGACTTTGTATTTATGTAAGCATTTACCTCAGTGTCTTAGTAAAATCTTGCTCATAAATATAATCTTTCCCTGTTATTTTTGTTTTTGCTTATAATTTTTAAATTTAATTGTAATTTGATTTATACACTATTTATTGTAATTATTTACTGAGCTCATTTTTTTTTCTTAAGTTCATACTAATTATAGGTTCACAACTAAGCTATAATAAATAATTGATTTTTAAGATTATCTTTACATTACGATTATTATTTGTCTCTTTATTTTTTGTTATATATTGATCTTCAAGATCAAGATCAAGATCATTTGCTATATATTATCTTCAAGATCATTTTACTTTATGATTATTATTTTTCTTATTTTTTATTTTACATTTATATTGTCAGTCTCTACTGTTTATTTGTTTTTTATTTTATGTAACTTCTGTGTCCTCCCTGGCTATCTATTGGATCTTTATTTTACTTCTAAATTGTTACTATTTTATTGTATTTGCTTTTATTCTTGTGTTTTGCTTTATCGTGTATCTTGTATCGTGATCCCTCTGCATCTCTATGCACACTGATATTGATCCTGATCAAAATCTTCTGTCTCATATCTACACCAACCAGCACATTGATCATCATTATTGTAAGTATTTCACAGCACACCAGGCTAAACACAAACTTCAAAATAGCACCTGTCTATCAGTTTACAACCAAAATGTTAGATCACTTGGTAAACATTTTGACGATTTAAATGCACTACTCACAGCACTAGGTACTAACCTATCGTTCATTATTTTAACAGAAACTTGGCTAAATAAAGACTATACCAACTCTACAACTTAGCTGGTTATAAAGCCATTCATAACTGTAGGCCTAATAAAAAAGGTGGTGGCACAGCTATATATTACCGAGATACATTTATCTGCAACAGTGTTATTAGTGACAGAGATGACTACTGTGAATATACTTTTGCTCAGTTTACAATTAAATCACTTAAATCCTCTTTGACTATTGGAGCCATCTATAGATTTCCTAATACTAACATAGCTTCTTTCTCAGACAACCTAAGGAATCTTATTATAAACAACAATCTCAACAAAAACCACATCATTCTGGGAGGAGACTTTAATATTGACCTGGGTCAACAAAACTGCTCTCAAGTTGACTATTTCCTTAACAGCATGAACTCCTGTATGCTAATCCCCACTATCACCAAACCTACCCGAGTCACTCAAACATCAGCCACTACCTTGGACCACATATGGACAAACATAACAGCTCCCCTTGTATCTGGTATAATCTACGACAGAACAACTGACCACTATCCTACCTTCCTTATAGCGAACATGGACATAACACCACCAAAAAGCAAGAAACTTTCATTTAGGCTACACAGTGAATCAGCTTTAGACAATCTTACAGAGGCACTTCACAATATTAACTGGGATTCTGAATTCAATAATACCCATGATATAAATTCATTAGCTAACCTCTTCCTCTCCAAAACTCTAAGCCTCTACAACCTTCATTGTCCCCTTCTTACAAAGCAAGTAACTGACAAAAGATTAAACAATCCATGGCTCACAAGTGGCATTCTCAACTCAATCAACAAGAAACATGAATATGAAAAGAAAGTTAGGATTGGCCTAGTTTCAAAGGAAGTAGCTAAAAGGTACTCATCAATGCTTACTAGTATCATAAGAAAGGCAAAACTTGCATATTATGTGAATAGATTCAATGAAGCAAAAGGCAACATGAAAAACACTTGGAAAACTATCTCTAGTATCCTAGGAACTAAACAACACTCACATAACCAAATAAAACTCTACAAGGATGGGGATATACCGTCAACTGATTTAGAAATGGCAAATGAATTTAATAGTTTCTTTTCATCGGTTGGTGCTAATCTTGCCAGTAAAATCCCACAGACTCAGACACATATTAACACATATCTCTCAGGCAGCTATCCAAACTCTCTTCTCCTTTCACCAATCAGCCCGGCAGATGTTGTGTCCATCATACACTCTCTAAAAACCAAGGCAGGGAACACCAGTGAAATTCCGTCCATTGTGTACAAGAGAGCCTCCCATGCCCTTGCCCCACCCATAGCACTACTGTTCAACAAATCTATAGAGTGTCACACCTTCCCTGATATCCTCAAAAAAGCAAGAGTAACGCCAGTCCATAAAGGAGGCAATCCGGCGGACATAAACAATTATAGACCAATATCAAATCTACCCATTCTATCAAAAATATTTGAAAAAATTATTTACAAACAGCTCTATTCCTACCTCGTAAAATTCGACATACTCAGCCCCTGCCAGTTTGGCTTCCGGTCCCAAAAGAGTACCAATGATGCAATCATTAGTCTCCTTGACATTATCTACTCAGCCCTTGACAAAAATGAGTTTCCGATTGGACTCTTCATTGACCTAAGAAAAGCCTTTGATACTGTTAATCACAACTACCTCTTACTTAAACTCCAGCATTATGGAATCCGAGGCCTTGCCCTTGACTACATCCGATCCTATCTTAGTGACAGACACCAATATGTAACCATCAATGATACAACTTCTTCCACTCTACCAATTACCGTTGGAGTGCCACAGGGCAGCATCTTAGGACCTCTTCTATTTCTTATATATATAAACGATCTGCATAATGTCTCTAATATTCTCAAACCTATATTGTTTGCTGACGATACTACCCTTATCTACTCAAACCTCAACCCACATACACTAAATAATGTTGTGAATAATGAATTAAATAAAGTCCACTTATGGATGTCAACGAACAAACTAACATTAAACATCGAAAAGACTTACTACATCTTATTTGGAAGCAAATCATCAAATGCAATTCAGCTACAGATAGACAACATTAACATCAGTAATAAAAATGATGGCAAGTTTCTTGGCCTATTCCTAGACAAGAGACTCAACTTCAGCACCCACATTCAACACATAACTAAGAAAGTCTCTAAGACAGTTGGTATACTCTCCAAAATCAGATATTATGTTCCTAACTCTGCTCTCCTCTCACTATATTATGCATTAATCTACCCCTATCTTAATTATGGTATCTGTGCATGGGGGTCTACCACTGCAAACCACCTTAAGCCCATCATCACAAAGCAAAAATCTGCTATCAGAATAATAACTAACTCTGCTTTCAGACAACACTCAGCTCCCTTGTTTAAATCTCTAAACTTGCTAAATATTAACTCCCTCCACACATTCTCTTGTGTCAACTACATTTACAAAACCCTGTTCTTAAATGCAAACCATGCTCTGAAACTCTCCCTGGACAGATGTAATAGGACCCATTATCACCACACCAGAAATAAATACCTATTTATTTATTTATTTATTTATGCATATACAAGAATGTACATAAGGAATGTGAGGATACAATTATGGTAATTACAGTCTTGTAAAGCCACTAGCACGCGCAGCGTTTCGGGCAGGTCCTTAATCTAAGAAAATTTTAAGGAGGTAAATACTTACAAAATTTATAGACAAAAAAAATGAGAACAGATTACATGGAATGAAAAAAAAAAAAAAAAAAAGATGAGAGAAAATTATAGGTACAGTATATTAAAGCACATAGGTAGCTATGATTGATTGCAATGACAGCTTAAAATGGTAGTTGACAACAAATTGGTAGGCACAATACAGCAGAAACAATATAAGATTGATTGCAATGACAGCTTGAATGGTAGTTGACAAAAATTGGTAGTCACAATACAGCATATGGCTAGCACATAAAAGAAGACAGCAATGAACACAATGATAAGGTTGTTTGATATTACATAAAAATTAGGAGATTGGGTACCACTAGGTACAGAGCAAATTTAAAGCTCAGTGTAGGAAACTAAATAGATGAAGTTAGGTACTTTTTGGTTTTGCTTTTAAATAAGGCAAAAGTTTTACAGTTTTTCAATTCACTAGGGAGTGAGTTCCATAGACTAGGTCCCTTAATTTGCATAGAGTGTTTACACAGATTAAGTTTGACCCTGGGGATATCAAAGAGATATTTATTTCTGGTGTGGTGATAATGGGTCCTATTACATCTGTCCAGGGAGAGTTTCAGAGCATGGTTTGCATTTAAGAACAGGGTTTTGTAAATGTAGTTGACACAAGAGAATGTGTGGAGGGAGTTAATATTTAGCAAGTTTAGAGATTTAAACAAGGGAGCTGAGTGTTGTCTGAAAGCAGAGTTAGTTATTATTCTGATAGCAGATTTTTGCTGTGTGATGATGGGCTTAAGGTGGTTTGCAGTGGTAGACCCCCATGCACAGATACCATAATTAAGATAGGGGTAGATTAGTGCATAATATAGCGAGAGGAGAGCAGAGTTAGGAACATAATATCTGATTTTGGAGAGTATACCAACTGTCTTAGAGACTTTCTTAGTTATGTGTTGAATGTGGGTGCTGAAGTTGAGTCTCTTGTCTAGGAATAGGCCAAGAAACTTGCCATCATTTTTATTACTGATGTTAATGTTGTCTATCTGTAGCTGAATTGCATTTGATGATTTGCTTCCAAATAAGATGTAGTAAGTCTTTTCGATGTTTAATGTTAGTTTGTTCGTTGACATCCATAAGTGGACTTTTTTTAATTCATTATTCACAACATTATTTAGTGTATGTGGGTTGAGGTTTGAGTAGATAAGGGTAGTATCGTCAGCAAACAATATAGGTTTGAGAATATTAGAGACATTAGGCAGATCGTTTATATATATAAGAAATAGAAGAGGTCCTAAGATGCTGCCCTGTGGCACTCCAACGGTAATTGGTAGAGTGGAAGAAGTTGTATCATTGATGGTTACATATTGGTGTCTGTCACTAAGATAGGATCGGATGTAGTCAAGGGCAAGGCCTCGGATTCCATAATGCTGGAGTTTAAATAAGAGGTAGTTGTGATTAACAGTATCAAAGGCTTTTCTTAGGTCAATGAAGAGTCCAATCGGAAACTCATTTTTGTCAAGGGCTGAGTAGATAATGTCAAGGAGACTAATGATTGCATCATTGGTACTCTTTTGGGACCGGAAGCCAAACTGGCAGGGGCTGAGTATGTCGAATTTTACGAGGTAGGAATAGAGCTGTTTGTAAATAATTTTTTCAAATATTTTTGATAGAATGGGTAGATTTGATATTGGTCTATAATTGTTTATGTCCGCCGGATTGCCTCCTTTATGGACTGGCGTTACTCTTGCTTTTTTGAGGATATCAGGGAAGGTGTGACACTCTATAGATTTGTTGAACAGTAGTGCTATGGGTGGGGCAAGGGCATGGGAGGCTCTCTTGTACACAATGGACGGAATTTCACTGGTGTTCCCTGCCTTGGTTTTTAGAGAGTGTATGATGGACACAACATCTGCCGGGCTGATTGGTGAAAGGAGAAGAGAGTTTGGATAGCTGCCTGAGAGATATGTGTTAATATGTGTCTGAGTCTGTGGGATTTTACTGGCAAGATTAGCACCAACCGATGAAAAGAAACTATTAAATTCATTTGCCATTTCTAAATCAGTTGACGGTATATCCCCATCCTTGTAGAGTTTTATTTGGTTATGTGAGTGTTGTTTAGTTCCTAGGATACTAGAGATAGTTTTCCAAGTGTTTTTCATGTTGCCTTTTGCTTCATTGAATCTATTCACATAATATGCAAGTTTTGCCTTTCTTATGATACTGGTAAGCATTGATGAGTACCTTTTAGCTACTTCCTTTGAAACTAGGCCAATCCTAACTTTCTTTTCATATTCATGTTTCTTGTTGATTGAGTTGAGAATGCCATTTGTGAGCCATGGATTGTTTAATCTTTTGTCAGTTACTTGCTTTGTAAGAAGGGGACAATGAAGGTTGTAGAGGCTTAGAGTTTTGGAGAGGAAGAGGTTAGCTAATGAATTTATATCATGGGTATTATTGAATTCAGAATCCCAGTTAATATTGTGAAGTGCCTCTGTAAGATTGTCTAAAGCTGATTCACTGTGTAGCCTAAATGAAAATTTCTTGCTTTTTGGTGGTGTTATGTCCATGTTCGCTATGAGAAAGGTAGGATAGTGGTCAGTTGTTCTGTCGTAGATTATACCAGATACAAGGGGAGCTGTTATGTTTGTCCATATGTGGTCCAAGGTAGTGGCTGATGTTTGAGTGACTCGGGTAGGTTTGGTGATAGTGGGGATTAGCATACAGGAGTTCATGCTGTTAAGGAAATAGTCAACTTGAGAGCAGTTTTGTTGACCCAGGTCAATATTAAAGTCTCCTCCCAGAATGATGTGGTTTTTGTTGTTTTTGTTGTTTTTTGGGGATATCTCATTGATATCCCCAGGGTCAAACTTAATATGTGTAAAAACTCTATGCAAATTAAGGGACCTAGTCTATGGAACTCACTCCCTAGTGAATTGAAAAACTGTAAAACTTTTGCCTTATTTAAAAGCAAAACCAAAAAGTACCTAACTTCATCTATTTAGTTTCCTACACTGAGCTTTAAATTTGCTCTGTACCTAGTGGTACCCAATCTCCTAATTTTTATGTAATATCAAACAACCTTATCATTGTGTTCATTGCTGTCTTCTTTTATGTGCTAGCCATATGCTGTATTGTGACTACCAATTTTTGTCAACTACCATTCAAGCTGTCATTGCAATCAATCTTATATTGTTTCTGCTGTATTGTGCCTACCAATTTGTTGTCAACTTCCATTTTAAGCTGTCATTGCAATCAATCATAGCTACCTATGTGCTTTAATATACTGTACCTATAATTTTCTCTCATCTTTTTTTTTTTTTTTTTTTTCATTCCATGTAATCTGTTCTCATTTTTTTGTCTATAAATTTTGTAAGTATTTACCTCCTTAAAATTTTCTTAGATTAAGGACCTGCCCGAAACGCTGCGCGTGCTAGTGGCTTTACAAGACTGTAATTACCATAATTGTATCCTCACATTCCTTATGTACATTCTTGTATATGCATAAATAATTTCCATGTTGTCATTTTACTCTTTATGCTCAATTAGTATTAAGCTTTAGTCATTTAAGTTTTTCTTGTCCGAAACGCTTTGCGTAATAGTGGCTTTAGGCATTGTATGTACTAGCCCTTTCTATAAATCCATCACTCTTTGTAAAATCTCTTGTATGTATGTACCTTACCTAAATAAACATTTGATTTGATTTGATTTGATTTGAGTCAAGCACTCGTTGATGTAGATTCCCTTTCGTTGGGATGCAGCTGTCCGGACAAGATGTGATTTTATGGACTGGGAAGCTAGCTTGAGGCGAATTTTTCGCTGGTTTAGACCTGAAGGATTCCTTTTGCCTACTCTGTAGGCAGCAATAATGTCGGTTTTATTTAGAGTGACACGCAATTCGTCTTTTATGAGAGCCTGAACTATTTCAATACACTTTTCACCTTCACGTACGTTCCACAGGAATATTTTGGGACGACACAATAACATAGTCAAGCAGCTTTTGCTGTCCTGTTCATCCTGGGAGATGGAATGTTGGGCAGATGACACATTTGCAGATGACACAAAGATCTATGATAAAGAAGGAAGTGAAAGTGATATTGAGACCTTACAAAGAGATCTACATGAACTCCACCAATGGTCAGATGACTGGCAAATGCTCTTTAATGTCGATAAATGCAAGACCTTGCCTGTAGGGCATAACATTCCACGTCACAACTACCAAATTGCCCACACTACCTTACAACAGATAGATGAAGAATGCGACATTGGAATCAGAATCCATCATTCACTAAAAGTTGCACAACAAGTGGGAGCGGCAGTAAAAAAAGCGAACCAAACCTTGGGAATAATCAAGCGTGCCTTTACCTTCAAGGAAACTAAAGTAGTCCTTCAATTGTATAAGTCTCTGGTGCGCCCCCACCTGGATTATTGCATACAGGCATTGAGACCTTATCTTCAGAAAGACATAGCTGCTCTGGAGAAGATGCAACACCGGGCAACAAAAATCATACCAGAGCTTAGTCATCTCTCGTATCAGGAAGGGTTGAGGGCCACTGGCCAAACAACACTGCAAACCAGGCATGAAAGGGCAGAGCTCATCGAAACACTTAAAATACTCAACAATTTGGACGATGTTGATCCGGACACTTTCTTCAAAAGGTCAGATGTAACACGAACGAGGAGCAACGGGTTCAAGCTCAACAAGCCACAATGTAGGACAGAAAACAGGAGAGGCTTTTTCTCCCGTATGGTTGTAAACCCGTGGAACAGCCTACTCGCCAAAAAGTAGGTAAGGTAAACGCCAAAACTCTACTGGGTTTTAAAATACAGATAGAAAAGATCGTCCAGGCAAATGGGTAGGACCTTTGACAAGCCGCCAACTTCCTGTCCTCGTTGAGGCCACCAATATTAGTGTCTCAAGTAAATTAAACGTCGGCAAAGATCAGTAACCAAAGAAAATGGGAAGAGCGACGTGGCGAGTAAGCGAGCGAGCGAGTGACGTCATCACAACAAAGGTTGCTATAGACGTCTCCACGACTCGTGAAGTTCGCCTGTCTTAAAGACCTGTGTCCACAATACCCGCCAAATTGTCCCTCCCACAGTACTCTCAGGACACTTATGGCAGTGTGTGTGGTGAGGCCACACCACTGAAGACATTGAGGATATACCACGAGGGAGAGACAAAACTGTTGAAGGAAGGAGTCACTGGCTCCACCTGACCACCTTGTTCCTCGCACTCTCATCATCCTCCGTAAGTACTTGAGTGCATTACCTGGTTGATGGGGTTCTGGGAGTTCTTCTACCTCCCAAGCCCGGCCCGAGGAAAGGCTCGACTTGTGAGAGTTTGGTCCACCAGGCTGTTGCTTGGAGTGGCCCGCAGGGCCACATACCCACCACAGCCCGGCTGATCCGGAACTTCTCTTAGAAAACAGTCCAGTTTTCTCTTGAAGATGTCTACGGTTGTTCCGGCAATATTTCTTATAGTCACTGGGAGAACGTTGAACAACCGTGGACCTCTGATGTTTATACAGCGAAGAGTTAGGGGTGACATGATAGAGGTTTACAAGTGGATGAATGGACACAACAAAGGGGATATTAATAGGGTATGAAAAGTATCAGCACAAGACAGAACACGAAACAATGGGTATAAATTGGATAAATTTAGATTTAGGAAAGACTTGGGTAAATACTGGTTCGGTAACAGAGTTGTTGATTGTTGATTTGTGGAACCAATTACCGTGTAACGTGGTGGAAGTGGGGTCCCACGATTGTTTCAAGCGCGGGTTGGACATGTAAATGAGTGGGATTGGGTGGTTATAGATAGGAGCTGCCTCGTATGGGCCAATAGGCCGTCTGCAGTTGCCTTTGCTCTTATGTTCTTATGTTCTCTGATTGTGCCTATGGCACCTCTGCTCTTCACTGGTTCAATCCTGCAGTTTCTTCCATATCATTCACTCCAGTACGTTGTTATTTTACTGTGTAGATTTGGGACCTGGCCCTCCAGTATTTTCCATGTGTATGTTATTTGGTATCTCTCGTCTCCTTTCTAGAGAGTACATTCGGAGAGCTTTGAGACGATCCCAATAATTTAGGTGTTTTATCTCAACGATGCGTGCCGTATATGTTCTCTGTATTCCCTCTATTTCACCAATCTCTCCTGCTCTGAAGGGGGGAAGTGAGTACTGAGCTTTCTGCTCCACCATTGTCTTACACCCCCAACATACAATTGTTAATAATAAAAATTTATTTAGGAAAAGTACATACATAGTTGCAGAGTTACAGTGCAAACATTCTGTTTGATTTAAAGATAGAGGTAGTACATACAATACCTAAAGCCACTAGTACGCATAACGTTTCGGGCAAGGTGAGGTGGGGAAAAAAAACCACTTAGACTAAAACTTAATAGTAATTAAGCTTAAAGTATAATTGCATTGAAAGAAAACAATAAAAATAATAAAAGATGAAAAAAGGGGGGAACATGGTAGAAAATAGCCAATATACAAGTTGGTCAACAAACAACATTTTTGTTTTCTTCAACAAAAATGTTGGGGTATGGAAATAGGACTATGGAATTGTTGGAGGTGTAGATGTAGGCCAGTAGAATTGTTGGGGTAAATTATATGCCAATGGCATTGTTGGGGTGTGGACATTGGCCTATCGAATAATGATAACTTTTATAATAATAATGAGAAATTCCACTGGGACTGTGTGGTGTTGCAAACCCATGACCAAGGCATTGCCAGCTGCATACTCTACTACTGTACCACCACTGACTTTCTTACAATCGGATTTCTACTGATATCACAGGAAGTCTGTGATATCCTGATATCACAGTCCTGAAGCCAGTCCAAGTTTTATGTAAGACCCCAAGCACTTGGGTGAAGGATAAAGTACTGTAGTTCAACACTGTATGCACAACTTCAGATACACAGAAAATCACACTAAGGTGATATACATCAATGAACAATCCACTGGGGCTGTGAGGTGATGCAAACATTGCAGGTTTGCATCATCTCACAGCCCGAGGGAATTTTCTCATTGATGTATATCACTTTTGTGTGATTTTCTGTGTGTAAAATAATAATAATAATAATAATAATAATAATAATAATAATATTATTTATTCAAAAGATGGTGTGTACAAAGAACATAAGAGTATTGTTCAATGAAGAGACAGGAGTTACATATACTAATGAAGCTACTATTATGCAAAGCATTTCGGGCAAAATTAATAATAATATAAATTTTTTATAATTAATGTTGTGACAGGGTAAAACACTTAATACTATTAGAGAAGTAAGCTAACAAAATGAGAATGTTCAAGGAAAATAAAAAATTAATACAAAGAAGGTGATACTTAAAGATGACAAGCATAGACTATTACATTATAGAGTCAGAAGTTCTAGCAACAGTACAGTAGTTTATTTACAATAATTATAGAATGGAAATACAAGGTGTAATTTAGAAAAGCAAGTGAACTGCTCCTCATAACATTTTCTTGGAACATATCAGAACATAGAGTAACATAAACGTACTATAATTTAAGGTTAATGGGGCCAACACTTACAAATAACCAAGATCATAAAGGACATGAGTAAACACTTTATCAAAGAAATGCATGAAATTAGATGACATTAAATGTAGACAGTAAATATAGAAATTAAATGAGTAATACAGTGTGTCCTCGCTTGAATGAACTATATGGGGCATAGCCGATTAATCCCAGTGTGGAATTCGTTCCATCAGTTCGGCCCCAGCAACCCCCTTTCCCCCCCAAAAAAAATACAATCACATTAATGCATATGCCAGTGCACATTTGCCTTATGAAAAATTTAAATAACGAAGAATTTGTATTGCAATGATATAAATTGATATGGCACGTTGCAGTACTGTACTTACCTTACCAGTTGAGTTGTAATTACCTAAGTGTAGTTACAAGATGAGAGCTATGCTTGTGGTGTCCCATCTTCCCAGCACTCGTTGTCATATAACGCTTTGAAATTACTGACGTTTTTGGCCTCCACCACCTCACCTAATTTACTCCAACTGTCTACCACTCTGTTTACAAAAGTGAATTTTCTTATATTTCTCTGGCAGCTTTGTTTCGTTAGTTTAAATCAATGACCTCTTGTTCTTGAAGTTCCGGGTCTCAGGAATTCTTCCCTATCAATTTTATCGATTCCTGTTACTATTTTGTACTTAGTGATCATATCGCCTCTTTTTCTTCTATCTTCTAGTTTTTGCATATTTAATGCCTCTAACCTCTCCTCATAGGTCTTGTCCTTTAGTTCTGGGAGCCACTTAGTGGCATGTCTTTGCAACTTTTCCTGTTTGTTTATGTGCTTCTTAAGATATGGGCACCATACAACTGCCTCATATTCCAGCTTTGGTCTTACAAAAGTCGTGAACAATTTCTTTAGTATTTCACCATCCATGTACAATGGGGCCTCGACTTACGATGCTAATCCGTTCCCAGAGACGGATTGTAAGTCGAAATATCGTAAGTCGAAGTGATTTTTCCATAAGAAATAAAGGGATTTGAATTAATCCTTTCCCCACCCTCCAAAATATTAACATACAAATACATTTTATACTGAATGCAATGTTTTTCTGGGGGGAGCCCCGTCGGCTCCCCGGAGCTATCCCAGGCTGATATGCTAATGTCAGACTTTGGCATCAGTCATGTGTATGGAGTTCTTAGGCCTACCGGGGACCACGGCCAGAACCGGGCCCCCTCAGAGAGGCAAGGGGAGCAATGGCCTATAGAAGCCCCCTTGTAGTTGGAAGCATTCTATGTCTGCCATCGACCGGAACAGGCACCCAGAAAGGTAAGCGCCCCAAAACAAACCCCTATTCTGGTTAAAATTGCTACCTAATACCGAACTAGTGGATAGAACTCCCCAACCGAAAACAAGCAAATTAGTGTGACGTCACACACTGCCGCGCCGCTGTCTGCGCAGCTCCCCCCTCCCCGGGAGGGGGAAGGGGGAGCCCCAGACCCCCCGCGCCGGCTACCCACACCTCAGTTCTTGAGGCTGATGCTATAGGCGATGGTCGTGTGCTCTGGCTCCGGTGTCGCTACTGCACTGTGCTTTGAGTGTGGTGTTAGTTTTGTGGGTGCGAGAGCCAGGAGTTATCTTCAGTACTCGGGCTGCATGCGCCTAGGGCTGCCTTCCCTAGGTGCCCTGTAAGTACTGCCCTTGGGGCTTGGGGCCACCTTCCACAGGCTCCTCGGGGTCTGCCTCTGCTGGTCCGTTTTACCTTTCGGTTTTTCGGCCGCCTGTTGGGCTCTTGGGTGTTCTGTTCTCCCTTGTTACCGGCAGGTAAGAGGCAGTTTGCACTGGTAGGGGCGCAAGGTGCTGCTCAGCTTGTAATTCCCGACATCGCGGCCGGCTCTGTTCCTTGGGGTTCGCTGTCCTCTTGCGGGGTTTTGTTTTTCTTTTTGTTTTTGCCTGGTGGGGGGTTCTGTCATTTTATTCAGTTTGTTTTTGCCCTTCCACTGTTCTCCTCGGTGGCGCCCCCTGCTAGGTCCCCGTGAGTGTACACGTCCCTGGGGTTCAGCTTTAGAAGTTTGCTTGGTAGTTTTGGGCGCCGGTTTGCAGCACCCTGCCTGGGACTACCTGAGCGCGAGTCCTCTTAAAGTAAACGCTCAGGACCCTGGGAATCCCCTAGGGGGCGCGTGGGTCCGATGGATGTGACCCCGGGGTCCCCACTCGCTGTGTGCGAGTTTGAGGGTTGCTCGGTCCCCTTGTCTCAGGGTGACCCTCATTGTTTTTGCCTCTGCCACGCTGCCTGTTGGGTCGGTGATACTTTCGACCCTGAGTCCTGTGAGTGTTGCTGCTTGCTTGTGACTCAATTTACCCAATCCTCTGATGATTCTATTCGGGTACAGGCGGCACGTGCGTTGCAGTCTAGGTTTCGTCTGTTGCAACGCGCTCGGTTGGTTGCTTCCCCGGATGCCCCGGGGCTGCCCCGCTTTGCTTTTCGAGACCCGGACTTGGGGGTGGGGGTCGCTTCGATCCTGGTTCAGTCCGCACCTCCTCGTCCTTCCCCTTCTGTTCGTTCTGGTCCCCCGCCCCTGCTTCCGGCCCCGAAGCGTCTGAGGGTTTCGGGGTCGGAGCAGGGGTTACTTGATCTCGAGACTCGGGCAGCTTCGGGGGTTGCCCCTTCCGGGGGGGCGGCAGAGGCATTAGAGTCTTGTCTCCCGGCCGAAGCTTCAGGGTCTGACCAGTGGGCCCCCCTTCCTCCAGCTTTTCCGGCTGCTCCGTCCTTGTCTTGTGGGGTCGGGGCTTGGGGAGAGGACTCGGCCTCGGGTCCTGTGGTGACGGACCTCGAGGCTGGGGAGGGGCTGACTTGGGGGCCTTGGGCCCCGCTGGACCCCGCCTGGGTTTTTCTTCCCACTGAGCGGGGCTTATTGTTACAAGGAGTGGGGTTTTCTTTCCCCCCCTCTGCGTACGAGTTGGATTTGGTGTCGGCCCCTCCCCGGGTACGGTTCCGTGTTCCCCCGGGTACGTCGGTTCCGTCCTTCCGGAGGTTTTCGGCTTATCGCATCCAATCTGGTGTGGTGCGAGCGGCCTTTGCAGCTTACCTCCTGCGTGACCCGGATTATGCCTCGGAAATGGATCCGTCCACGTTCAGGTTTGGGACTTCGTTCCCTTTCTGGCTCCGTTACGAGGTTCCGGAGTCATCCTGGCTAGCAGACTGCCCCTTGTTTGGTCTGGATTCCTGGCATTCCTTCTGTCGTTCCCGCACGCTGGAGTGGCGGGAAGCTTCCACGGTGCTTCAGGTTTTCCTGGGGGGTGAACTTGAGTACCTGAATGAGTGCTTGTTTGCCCCTGCCCTTCCCCGCGATGTGGGCGTTATTCAGCTCCATGTGCAGGTTCCCTCCCTTTCGGCGGCGCTCGTGGCGGAGGACTTGCGCGCTCGGGGCCTTCTGTGTTCGGCCTTGCGGTTCTTTTCCCTCCTGGAGCTGTCTTCGGATTGGCTCGTGGAGGATGTGGGGACGCTTGGGTCCGTCCCGGGGTCTGGCACCTTGTCCTCGGCTGCGCGTTCGTCGGCTGCCTTGTTGAAGCTGTTCACGCCGATTTTGCGGGATGCGGTTTCCCTGTTCTATGCTTCCCGTCTCGCGTGTCGGCAGGCGGTGCTGGGTTCCTCCGTGGAATCTGCTTGGGCTCTGGCTCTTAGGCGTTCTTCACCTTTTTGTCCTCTCCTGTTTGGGGAGTCGGCCGTGGCGCAGTTTATTCAGGCTGCGTCGGCGGCTTGTCGTCCGATGTCGGACTTGTTGGTTTTCCGGGGGTCCCGGGGTGGGTCTTCCCGGAAAGGTCGTGCCAGGGCTCGGGGTTCCTCTCGTCGTGGTAGGCCTCTGGTGTCTGGTTTGGGGTTGGCTCCTCCTGCGGACCCTCCCTCGTCTGGTCGGCGCGGTGTTCGCGCTGTGCGGGGTTCTGGGTCTCATAAGGGTCGCCGGCCTTTTCGCGGTTTGCCCCTTTGACGGGGCGATGGGGGGGCGGCTTGCGCTGTTCGCCCGCGCCTGGTCCCACGTTTCGTGGGCCTTTCGGGTCGTGTCTCGCGGCCTGCGGTGGCGTTGGGTGGCCCCTCCCCCCTTTGGGGGGTCGGGGCTGGCGGGGCAGGCTTCTTCCCCTGCGCTCTGTCGAGTCGTCTTGGAGTGGGTACGCTTGGGCGTCGTCGAAACGACGTCGTCCCTCAGATGGGTTTCCCGTCTGTTTCCGGTTCCGAAACGGGACTGCGCGGACCTGCGGTTCATTCTGGACTTGTCCCGTCTGAACCCCTGGGTTCATTGCCCCTCCTTTCGGATGACTACGCTGTCTCAGGTTCGGCTCCTCTTGGAGCCGGGTGCTTGGATGGTGTCCCTGGACCTCCGGGACGCTTATTGGCATGTCCTGATTCATCCGCGGTTCAGGGACTGGCTCGGTTTTGTAGTGGGGCGTCTGAGTTACCGCTTTCGTTGTCTCCCGTTCGGGTTGAACCTGGCACCTCGCGTGTTCACACGCCTTACACGGGTTGTGGTGGCTCGTTTGCGTCTCCTAGGTGTTCGGGTGTTGGCCTACCTCGACGACTGGCTGGTTTGGGCTCCCAGCCAGTCCGCTTGCTTGCTAGCCAGGGATTTGGTTCTTTCCCAGCTCGCCGGGTTCGGGTTCTTGGTGAACTGGAGGAAGTCCCATCTGGTTCCCTCTCAGGTTCGGACTTGGCTGGGTCTCGTGTGGGACTCTCGGACCGCCTCCTTGTCTCTCCCTCCGGAGTCTCTCCTGCGGCTGCGGTCCCGCCTTCGTCTGTTTCTGGAGGGCCCTCGGGTCACCCAGCGGTTGCTCGAGGGGATGTGCGGGAGCCTGAACTTCGCGATGGTGGTCTACCCGCCGGGTCGGGTTTGGCTTCGACGGCTGTTCTGGTTCCTTCGGGGTTCCCCCTTCCGCCTCTCTCGCGATCGCAGAGTTCGACCCCCGGGGGACTTGCGTCGGTTGCTGCGTCACCGGCTTCCTCTTCGGGTTTTTCGGGGTTCAGTGCCTTGGCGCCTACCCGAGCCCTCGCTCGATGTGTACACGGATGCGTCGTCTCTCGGCTGGGGTTTTGTGACCAGTGCTCACCAGGCCGGCCAGGGGCGTTGGGATCCGTCCTTCCGTCGAGCTCACAGTACGGTGCGGGAGTTCGCGGCAGTGTGGTTTGCTCTGGGGAGGATTCGGGTGGCCCGCGGATCGACGATTCGGCTCCATTCGGACTGCTCTCCGGTGGTTCATTGCCTGAACCGCGGGGGTTCGATGCGGTCCTTGTCTCTTTGGGGTTGGTCGCTTCGGGTGACTCGTCTGCTGAGTTCTCGGGGTTTGGCTCTCCTGGCGGTTCACGTACGGGGCGTGTCCAACGTCTTGGCCGACGCCCTGTCTCGCTTCGTTCCCCTCTCCACGGAGTGGACGGTCGACGACGAGTCCTTCCGTTGGCTTTGCCAGACGTTCGGGCGCCCCGAGGTGGACCTCTTCGCGTCGGCGTGGTCGCGGCGTCTTCCCGTTTATGCGGCACCCTTCCCCGATTGCGAGGCCGTCGGGGTCGATGCCTTTCGGCTCGACTGGTCGAGGTGGGGGTTCCTGTACCTCTTTCCCCCAGTTCGGCTGTTGCTCCAGGTCCTGACTCGCTTAGAGACTTACCAGGGGAGAGTTGTCCTTCTGGCCCCTTGGTGGCCGGCCCAGCCTTGGTTTCAGGCGCTGGTTGCTCGGTGTCCGAACCCGAGGGTTTTCCCGCGGCTCCGCCTCTTTCAGCAGATCGGGCCGGTACGTCACGTAGCTGGTTCGATCTTCTCCTCGAGTCTTCGCGTATGGTTTTTTTGACTCGAGTCTATCATCATCTCTATGGTGATCAGGTGGCCTCCTTGTTGGTGTCCCACCTGAGGGCTTCTTCTCGGCGGCAGTATGAAGTTTCCTGGCGGTCCTTCCGTTTCTTTTTGCGTCTTCGTCGTGTTAGCTCCTTGTCTGTTCGGGTGGTCTTGTCCTTCCTCTCGTGGTTGTTTCAGGACCGTCATCTTATGCCTAACACTGTCGCTTCGTATCGTGCGGCGCTGGCGGAGCCGCTTCAGCTTGCTTTCGGTATCGATGTTACGTCTGCGCCGTTTCGCAAGCTGTCTCGTGCATTGTTTCACCTCCGGCCTGCTCATGCGTCGCCTGAGCCGTCCTGGTCTTTGGACAGAGTGCTCGCTTTCCTTTCATCTCCTCGTTTCGTTGTGGCCCCTTCGGTCCAGGATTGTTTTTCCAAGGCACTTTTCTTGTTGGCTTTGGCCTCTGGGGGTCGGGTAGGGGAGCTTCATGCTCTCCTCCGGCGCGGGGGTTTCTGCTCTTTTGGTCGTGGTGATAGTTTTGTTCGTTTGCAGCCGTCTCCTTCTTTTCTGGCGAAGAATGAGACTGCTGCGTTCCGGAGGGGTCCATGGGTGGTTGATGCTTGGTTGGTCAGGCCGGGGGTGCATCATGTTTTGTGTCCGGTTGCGGCGCTTCGCCGTTATTTGCGCGCCACAGCTTCTGTGTCCGGGGACGCGCTGTGGGTTGATCCGGTTTCCCTTCTTCCCTGTTCGCGGGTTCGGGTCTCTCAGGTCGTCCGCAGGGTTATTCGGTCTAGCCAGCCTGCGGTCTATCCCCGTGCCCATGACGTTCGTAAGTTCGCGGCTCTTGCTGCCGTCTTTGGGAATATGTCTTGGTCTGATATTCGGGCGCGGGGATTTTGGCGGTCGAACAGGGTCCTGGCTGCTCGTTACCTTGTGAATGTCCCTGGCCCTCGTCGGGCCTGTGTTGCTTTGGGTCGGCGGTTGCAGCCAGTTGTCTCGGCTTCGAGTTGAGGGGTGAGCGACGACTGCCTCCCGGGTAAGTCCCTCTTTTTCTGTCTGTGGGTAGTTAGCTCCGGGGAGCCGACGGGGCTCCCCCCAGAAAACCAGCGTTGAATGTAATGAAACGCCATTTTCTGGGTGAGTCCCGGAGGCTCCCCGGCATCCCTCCCTCCCTCCGGTCGGCGGTTTTTCGCGTTTTTGACATCCAGCCTCAAGAACTTAGGTGTGGGTAGCCGGCGCGGGGGGTCTGGGGCTCCCCCTTCCCCCTCCCGGGGAGGGGGGAGCTGCGCAGACAGCGGCGCGGCAGTGTGTGACGTCACACTAATTTGCTTGTTTTCGGTTGGGGAGTTCTATCCACTAGTTCGGTATTAGGTAGCAATTTTAACCAGAATAGGGGTTTGTTTTGGGGCGCTTACCTTTCTGGGTGCCTGTTCCGGTCGATGGCAGACATAGAATGCTTCCAACTACACGGGGGCTTCTATAGGCCATTGCTCCCCTTGCCTCTCTGAGGGGGCCCGGTTCTGGCCGTGGTCCCCGGTAGGCCTAAGAACTCCATACACATGACTGATGCCAAAGTCTGACATTAGCATATCAGCCTGGGATAGCTCCGGGGAGCCTCCGGGACTCACCCAGAAAATGGCGTTTCATTACATTCAACGCTGGTTTTTTTGTCTAACTACAATACAGTACCTAAGTTTATCTTGCCTTTATGGAGGGCTCTTGATGGCATATGGAGGATGGTGATGAGAGGGGGAGGAGGAGAGTTGTTACTGTTTGGAAGGGGAGTCCCATTCTATTATCACATCAGGCAGTGATGTTTTCTTTTGGGTACTCTCTCTCCTATGTTTTGCCTGAATACCACTCGGACCTGGTTGTGGTTCAGTGCTTGTTTGTCTCACTACAAATTTGTCAAGAGACATTTGTTTTTCCCTTCGTTTTAACATTTGTCTGTAATGATGCATCACTCTAGCCCCCATAATGTCCTTTTTCTTAGCCAGTATGGTGGATATCGTTGACTGAAATTTGTTGTACTGCCTAGCAAGTCCAACAACCCACACACCATCTTCATATTTTCAAATGATCTCTTGTTTCTGCTCTATGGTCATCCTTACATGGGATCTCATATGTTGAGCCTTACCACTGACTTTCCTGGGACTCATGGCGTGATATATAATAATTAATTTTAAGTTCAAAATGCAAAAAAAATCACCACAAAAGCGAAATTTCGTATAGGCACGATCGTCACTAAGTGGGCAGCTGTAGTAAACTGAGGCAGGTCGGCCGCGTGACCGGGAACCACGCTCTCCGTCGACCCATTTATTCACATTAAATTCCATTTGCCAAGTGGTGCTCCATATACTTACTTTGTCCCAGTCTTCTTGAAGGGCATGACAATCATCTAGGTTTCTTATCCTTCCTATTATCTTAGCATCATCAGCAAACATGTTCATATAATTCTGTACTCCATCTGGTAGATCGTTTATGTAGACAATGAACATTACCGGTGCAAGAACTGAACCCTGTGGTACTCCACTTGCGACATTTCTCCAATCCAATACATTGCCTCTGATTACGGCCCTCATTTTTCTATCAGTTAGGAAATTTTTCACCCAGGTTAGAAGATTACCTGTCACCCCTCCAATATGTTCCAGTTTCCAGAACAACCTCTTATGTGGATATGTGGAACTCTGTCAAAAGCCTTTTTTAGGTCCAGATAGATGCAGTCAACTCAACCATCTCTTTCCCATAAAATCTCTGTGGCTCGATCATAGAAACTGAGTAAATTCATTACACAGGATTTTCCAGAACGAAAACCATACTGTCTGTCTGATACTATATTGTTTTGTCCAGGTGTTCTACCCATTTAGTTTTAATTATTTTTCCAATATTTTGACAATTACAATTATCAATGACACAGGTCTATAATTGAGGGTTTTTTCCCTGCTGCCACTTTTGTAGATTGGAATGATGTTAGCCTTTTTCCACACATCAGCTACAACTTCTTTACACAGGGATGCCTGAAAAATCAGTTGAAGTGGAATGCTGAGCTCAGGTGCACATTCTCTCAGAACCCATGGTGAAACTCTATCTGGACCAACTGCTTTGTTCTTACTTAGCTCATTGAGCATTTTTTCCACTTCGTTTCTAGACACCTCTATGTGCTCTATGTTGTTCTTTGGAATTTTTATTGTGTCTGGTTCCCTGAAGATTTCATTTTGTACAAACACACTTTGGAACTTTTCGTTTAATGTTTCACACATTTCTTTTTCATTTTTTGTAAATCTGTTTCCCATTTTCAACCTCTGAATATTATACTTTACCTGCAATTTGTTGTCTAGGAATTTATAGAATAGACCTGGTTCTGTTTTGCATTTGTCCACAATCCCTTTTTCAAATTTTTTTTCTGCCTCTCTCCTCACTGACGTGTAGTTGTTTCACGCATCTTTGTATCGCTGGTATGTTTGGGGGTTTGGCCTCTTCCTATATTGATTCCATTTTTGTGTCTTGGTCTCTGGCCCTCTCACAATTTCTGTCAAACCAATCCTGTTTCCTAGTTCTGTATCTCTGCTTTGGTATAAATTTTTTTGTGCCTTTTTCATATATTTCACAAAACTTGACATATAAAAAAAATGTCTAAGGTGGTCATAGTGTCCTCTCCTGAAGTCAGCTTTTTCAACTGCTTCATCCTCCTTATTTTCTACCAGATTATAATGCATTGCATTGCATACTTTATTCCCAAAAAGACATGGTCACTTTTACCCAAGGGAGGAAGGTACTGATTGTCAAATATCTCTTCCTCCTTCCTGGTAAATATCAAATCTAGCATGGAGGGAACGTCCCCTTCCCTCATCCTCGTAGCTTGTTTAACATGTCGATACAAGAATGTTTCCAAGATGAGGTCTACAAATCTATAGGTCGAAAAATCCTCTGTTCTAGCTTTGCATGCTTCCCAGTCTATGGATTTTAAGTTGAAGTCACCGACTATCAACAGTCGTGATCTATCTTTATCCGCTCTTACTATAATCTCTCTCATTATTGTTATAAGACCCTCTCGTTTACTATCTAGCTCCTCCTTTGTCTATGTGTTGCTTGGCAGTGGACTATATGCATTTATGATCATTAGTTTATCATCCTCATGGCAGATCTCTAGTGCTATTACGCCAACTTCTCGTGGATTGGCAATCATTATTTCGTTCACCTTTAGGTGTACTTTCACCAGCACAGCAACTCCACCGCCTTTCCAAATTTTTTTGTCCCGTCTCCAAATTGAGTAGCCCCTTGGGAATATGACCTCATTTAAAATAACATCTTCAAGTTTTGTCTCCGTGAGTGCAACAATGTCTGGTGTCTGAAGCTGTATTACATCACTTAACTCCAGTATCTTCGATCTCACTCCATCTACATTGGTGTATACTATTTTCAGGAACATGTTCCCCCTCTCCTTTTTCATCACTACTCTAGCAATTTTGTTGGTTTGCCTTTTTGTACCATTTTACAGGCCTGCCTACCCCTATCAATTTGTAGAAAAAAGAATTGATTTCTTCTTCATTTCTGCTCTCATTTAGCTGTTTTACCTCTGTGAGGTTTAGTTTCAGCTTCTCTCTGTCTTCTCTTGAAAGATCTCGTCTTAACGACCACACTTTCCCATCCTCATCACTTTGTAATTTTCTAGCATTCCTTAGTACTTCTTCCATCTGTTTGGCACCGTTTAGGGTGATTCTCAAAGGTCGATCTTTCCCTTTTACGTACCTGCCTATTCTCCTGTAGTCGCAGACATTCTCTATGGTAGTAAGACCTTCCACGAGGCCAACAATTTTATCTACTACTTATGCTTCGTCTACAGCTCTTTCTGACCTAGATGTTATCTCCTTTTCTTTGCAACCAAAAATTATCAGGGACTTACTCCGATCAACTGTTTTGTATCAACTTCGGGTTAGATGCCAATTCCTTCCTCATTTTCAGCCTAATGTTTGTTTTATCTTGGTTGCTGCAGTGTTTGGCTTCCTTTACTGCTTCTTCTATTTTTTCCTTCTACTTGGCCACTTGTGCATAGGTGAGTTGCATATCCTTCTTGCACTGTTCTATTCCCTGTGTAACTTCCTCCATCTGTGCTGACAAAAGCTATTTTTCCTGTTGAATTTCCTTACCTAACCTATTGTAGTCATTTATGTTTAAATTTGCTTTAACTTCTTCCAAAGCTATTTTTAAGGGTTTATTTTCTTCTTCCATGGCTTTGCAATTTGTTTCCAATTGATTCTTGTCCTTGCACAAGTCTTTCACTAAACCCTCAAGACATAAAACTTTGCTACACAACTAGTCATTACCTTTTTTTTTTTTTTTTTTACACTTTCAATTTACTGATTATTTCTACATGAGAGTTCACTATAGTATCTAATTTTGCCAACGTGTTGTGTATACTGCTTATATCAATGCTTTCTTCATTGAATCCCCCAAAATCAAACTCTGTTTAGCTTTTCATCTTGCAGGCGGCCATCTTGAATATTCTTGTCTGCACTGGAACACTAGGGTACCTTTAAGTTGTGTAGTGCAAACTTTGTTAGCCTCAATATCCTGAGAGTGCCACACATATGATATGAATATAAATTGTTTAAAGAACAGTAACTTTTCTAACAAATGTACATTATACACTACAGTCTGTACGTAAAGTACAGACCACTAGAATCACACTACAGCAGTACATGTATATCACTTAAACTACACTTTGTACATTTAATGTCATTAGAACTGTGCTGTACAGCTCAATTGGTTCTCCCAGGTAAGTTATGGCTAGTGCTGGGTGCTGGTCCAGTTGCCTGGGCATCCTCGTCCTTGCTAGTGCTGGGTGCTGGTCCAGTTGTTTGGGCATCCTCAGCAGATGAGTCTTTGCTAGTGCTGGTCCAGTTGCCTGGGCATCCTCAGGTAATTACCTAAGTGTAGTTACAGGATGAGAGCTATGCTCGTGGTGTCCCGTTTTCCCAACACTCTTTGTCATATAACGCTTTGAAACTACTGACGGTCTTGGCCTCCACCACCTTCTCACCTAACATGTTCCAACCGTCTACCCTCTGTTTGCGAAAGTGAATTTTCTTATATTTCTTCAGCATCTGGGTTTAGCTAGTTTAAATCTATGACCTCTTGTTCTTGAAGTTCCAGGTCTCGGGAAATCTTCCCTATTGATTTTATCAATTCCGGTTACTATTTTGTACGTAGTGATCATATCACCTCTTTTTCTTCTGTCTTCTAGTTTTGGCATATTTAATGCCTCTAACCTCTCCTCATAGCTCTTGCCCTTCAGTTCTGGGAGCCACTTAGTAGCATGTCTTTGCACCTTTTCCAGTTTGTTGATGTGCTTCTTAAGATATGGGCACCACACAACCGCTCCATATTCTAGCTTTGACCTAACAAAAGTCGTGAACAATTTCTTTAGTATATCGCCATCCATGCATTTAAAAGCAATTCTGAAGTTAGAAAGCATGGCATAGGCTCCTCGCACAATGTTCTTTATATGGTCCTCAGGTGATAGTTTTCTATCTAGAACCACCCCTAGATCTCATTCTTTATCAGAATGCTTTAAAGATTTCTCACATAATATATAGGTTGCGTGGGGTCTATGGTCTCATATTCCACATTCCATAACATGGCATTTATTAACATTAAATTCCATTTGCCAAGTGGTGCTCCATATACTTATTTTGTCCAGGTCGTCTTGAAGGGCATGACAATCATCTAAGTTTCTTATCCTTCCTATTATCTTAGCTGGTCATTTTTGTGATGTTTATTGTCTACATAAATGATCTACCAGTTGGTATACAAAATTATTTGAACATGTTTGCTGATGATGATCAGCAAACATGTTCAAATAATTTTGTATACCAACTGGTAGATCATTTATGTAGACAATAAACATCACTGGTGCAAGAACTGAACCCTGTGGTACTCCACTTGTGACATTTCTCCAGTCTGATACATTGCCTCTGATTACTGCCCTCATTTTTCTATCAGTTAGGAAATTTTTCATCCATGTTAGAAGCTTACCTGTCACCCCTCCAATATTTTCCAGTTTCCAGAACAACCTCTTATGTGGAACTCTGATGAAAGCCTTTTTTAGGTTCAGATAGATGCAGTCAACCCATTCATCTCTTTCCTGTAAAATCTCTGTGGCTTGATCATAGAAACTGAGTAAATTCGATACACAGGATCTTCCAGATCGAAATCCATACTGTCTGTCTGATATTATATCATTTCTCTCCAGGTGTTCTACCCATTTAGTTTTTATTAGTTTTTCCAATACTTTCACTATTGCACTAGTCAATAATACAGGTCTATAATTGAGGGGGTCATCCCTGCTGCCACTTCTGTAGATTGGAACTATGTTAGCCTTTTTCCACACATCTGCTACGACTCCTGTACACAGGGATGCCTGAAAAATCAGGTGAAGTGGAATGCTGAGCTCAGATGCACATTCTCTCAGAACCCATGGTGAAACTCCATCTGGGCCAACTGCTTTATTCTTACTTAGCTCCTTTAGCATATTTTCCACTTTATCTCTAGACACCTCTATACGTGTACACTCTGTTCTGTAGAATTCTTATTGTGTCTGGTTCTCTGAAGATCTCATTTTGTACAAACACACTTTGGAAATTTTCGTTTAATGTTTCACACATTTTCTTTTCATTTTCTGTGTATCTGTCCCCCATTTTTAACCTCTGAATATTATCCTTTACGTGCAGCTTACTTTTAATGAATTTATAGAAAAGGCCTGGATCTAATTTACATTTGTCTGCTATACCTTTCTCAAAGTTCCTCTCTGCCTTTTTCCTTACTGACTTGTAGTTGTTTCTTGCATCTTTGTATCACTGGTATTTTGGGGGTTTGGTCTCTTTCTATAATGATTCCATGCTCTTGTCTTTTGATCTCTGGCCCTCTCACAATTTCTGTCGAACCAACCCTTTTTCCCAGGTCTGCATGTCTGTTTTGGTATGAATGTTTGTGAACCTTCATCATATATTGTGCAAAATTTGGCATACATCTCATTTACTTCCTTGCCTAGCAACAAGTCTGTCCAATTATTCCCAAGAAAAAAATTTCTAAGTTTCCCATAGCGTCCTCTCTTGAAATCGAGTTTAACAACTGTTTAACTGTCCCCATTCCCTACTAGATTATATCGCATGGCGTATTTAATGTCCAAGAGGACATGATCACTCTTTCCCAAGGGAGGAAGGTACTGGATGTCAAATACCTCCTCTTCTTTCCTGGTGAATACTAGATCCAGTACTGACGGAACATCCCCTTCCCTCATTCTTGTGGCCTGCTTGACGTGTTGATACATGAATGTCTCCAAGATGAGGTTTACAAATCTGCCTGTCCAAATGTCCTCTGTTCTTGCTTCGTAGGCCTCCCAGTCTATTGCCTTAAAGTTAAAGTCCCCCAGTACCAACTATCGGGATTTATCTTTGTCAGCTCTTACCATAATCTCTCTCATGACCATTATGAGGCCCTCTCGTTTGTCATCCAGTTCTTCCTTTGTCCAGGTGTTGCTTGCTGGTGGGCTGTAGGCAGTATTCTTGCTAGTGCTGGGTGCTGGTCCTGTAAGCCTACTGTGAAATCGTACCAAAAACTTTTGAATCATAATTTGTCTCTTTGTTGTGAGCTTCATTATAATATCTTTCATGTCCTTTAGGTGCCGGTAATAATCTGTCAGCTCTTCATTATCAGTTACAACAACCAAATCAAGCAGATCATTAACCTTTTGCAATGATGCAGCATATGGAATAGGTAACATACTATCATCTTCCTCTTCCACATCTTCATCATTATTACCAGTAACAGACTAGATAATCTCATCATCAGTTAATTCACAATAACCTGGATCATCAGCATCATTATCTAAACACGCATTTACATCAGAAAGTTGCAAATCTTCCTCACCTGCATCTCTGAATGTCTCAAAAATCGCATTATCAAAGCCCTCAAAATCATAGTAATCTTTGTCTTCATTCTAACCAGGTACTGGACTGAGAATTTTATTCCATACATTCTTTAACCCTTAAACTGCGCATGGCGTATATATACGCTCTGAGTAACATGTCCCACCGTGCGCATGGCGTATATATACGCCCAAGGGTGCCAGGTCCGATTCAAATGGCCAGCGGCTACACGGGGTTCACATTAGCTTCCTCTGGGCTCTTGTAAACAGACGCCATTTTTTTTTAAATCGTGGGCAATATTCTCAGGTGTGAGAGGCACAGTACTGTTTGAGCAACCAAGGCTGGCGCATGCAGCATAAGTGAACAGCATTGCTGTTCAACTTGTGACCACAGCATCGCCGAAAAATGTCAAAATAAATATATAATTGTTATTATTTAGCGATGACAATATTACAGATGACCCCTGACTATGATATAAATAACCAGGGTTGTGATAATAGCCAGCGGCTACACGGGGTTCACATTAGCTTCCTCTGGGCTCTTGTAAACAGACGCCATTTTTTTTTAAATCGTGGGCAATATTCTCAGGTGTGAGAGGCACAGTACTGTTTGAGCAACCAAGGCTGGCGCATGCAGCATAAGTGAACAGCATTGCTGTTCAACTTGTGACCACAGCATCGCCGAAAAATGTCAAAATAAATATATAATTGTTATTATTTAGCGATGACAATATTACAGATGACCCCTGACTATGATATAAATAACCAGGGTTGTGATAATAGCCAGCGGCTACACGGGGTTCACATTAGCTTCCTCTGGGCTCTTGTAAACAGACGCCATTTTTTTTTAAATCGTGGGCAATATTCTCAGGTGTGAGAGGCACAGTACTGTTTGAGCAACCAAGGCTGGCGCATGCAGCATAAGTGAACAGCATTGCTGTTCAACTTGTGACCACAGCATCGCCGAAAAATGTCAAAATAAATATATAATTGTTATTATTTAGCGATGACAATATTACAGATGACCCCTGACTATGATATAAATAACCAGGGTTGTGATAATAGCAGGATTGTTGTAATAATTAGTGCTGTGGGAGGAGTGATGCTGAGAGACGGAGGGAGATAGCATCGTTTCTGACTGTGTGGCCACCTGTTATTGTTTGCAGTCACCATACCAGCTCAGTGGTTCTCTATGGTGAACACAAATGTAGATACTTATATATAATGTGTGTATTAGTGTAATAACAGCAAAAGGATTATGCTGGGAGGAGCCATTTGGGTGACAGAGGTGACGTCGTCTCCATGATTTGTCTAGCTGTTTAGCCCTTACACTGCTCAGGGGTCCTTGGGACATTTACACCCCTGTGCGCAAGAAAAAAAAAAATTCAAAATTTTTTTTTTGTCTTCTAAACATGTTAATTTGTGTCCCCTGAGCAAGGAAAAAATAAAAGAAAAATCGTAGGTGACATATTTTGGGCGCAATTGACCGAGGAAGTCTGGTAAAAAGTGGGCGTTGACAGAGCGGTCGTCAGACCTGGTCAGCGTCACCCGCGCTGACAGATGGGAGTTGGCACAAAGATATTATTACCTAATTGTTTCAATGTCTCCGATTGATTTTTTCTTAGTTTTTTTTGCAGTAATATTATTCAATAGTGTGTATTGTAATATATTTATATAATAAAAGTGGTGAATAATTGCTATACTCAAAAGTATGATGTGCATATTAGTGATTCAATTATTATGTTTATAAAACAATAAACAAATAGTTTTGCTGCTATTACACTCTATACACAGGTTATATATAAGTATCTGCATGTTTTGGTCACCATAACGAACCACTAAGTTGGTATTGAGAGTCGAAAAGCAACGAAGAGTTACCGCCTGACACCAGCCAGCCACTCGCTGCCACTCCCTCAACACACGCACTAAACTTTCTTCCCCAACAATACCATTTGTGGTGTTATTACACTATATACAGACGTTATATATAAGTATGTATATATTTTGTTCACCACAACTGTACAGCTAAGCTGATATAGTTAGTTCATGCACTAAGAGTCGTCGCTATACACAGTTGGCGGCTGGCGGCTCCCTCACTCTTTCAAGGTCACACGCACTAAACTTTCTCCCCCAACAATACCTTTTGCAGTGTTATTACCCTATATACACATATTATATATAAATATCTACATGTTTTATGCACCGTAACTGTACACCTAAGCTTGTAGTGCGCCCAAAGAGCATAGTGGCCACCCTCTAAACAGCTAGACAAATCGTGCAGACGATGTCACCTCCGTCACCCATATGGCTCCTCCCAGCATAATCCTTTTGCTGTTATTACACTAATACACACATTATATATAAGTATCTACATTTGTGTTCACCATAGAGAACCACTGAGCTGGTATGGTGAATGCAAACAATAACAGGTAGCCACACAGTCAGTAAACGATGCTGTCTCCCTCCATCTCTCAGCATCACTCCTCCCACAGCGCTAATTATTACAACAATTCTGCTATTATCACAACCCTGGTTATTTATATCACAGTCATGGGTCATCTGTAATATTGTCATCGCTAAATAATAACAATTATATATTTATTTTCACATTTTTCGGCGATGCTGTGGTCACAAGCTGAACCGCAATGCTGTTCGCTCATGCTGCGTGCGCCGGCCTTGGTTGCTCCAACAGTATTGTGCCTCTCACACCTGAGAATATTGCCCACGATTTTTTTTTTAAATGGCATCTGTTTACAAGATCCCTGAGGAAGCTACTGTGAACCCCGTGTAGCCGTGGGCCATTTGAATGAGGCCTGGTACCCTATGGCGTATATATACGCCATGCGCACCATGGGACATGTTACTCAGGGCGTATATATACGCCATGCGCAGTTTAAGGGTTAGAGGGTGGCCACTATGCTCTTTGGGCACAATACAAGCTTAGGTGTACAGTTACGGTGCATAAAACATGTAGATACTTATATATAATATGTGTATATAGGGTAATAACACTGCAAACAGTATTGTTGAGGGAGAAAGTTTAGTGAGTGTGACCTTGAATGAGTGAGGGAGCCGCCAGCTGACTGTGTGTATAGCGACGACTCTTAGTGCCTGAACTAACTATATCAGCTTAGCTGTACAGTTGTGGTGAACAAAATATATACATACTTATATATAGCGTCTGTATATAGTACAATAACACCACAAATGGTATTGTTGGGGGAGAAAGTTTAGTGCGTGTGTTGACGGAGTGGCAGCGAGTGGCTGGCTGGTGTGTGGTGGTAACTCCTCGTTGCTTTTCGACTCTCAATACCAACTTAGTGGTTCGTTATGGTGAATAAAATATACAGATACTTATATATAACCTGTGTATAGAGTGTAATAGCAGCAAAACTATTTGTTTATTGTTTTATGAACATAATTGAATCACTAATATGCACACCATACTTTTGAGTGTAGCAATTATTCACCACTTTTATTATATAAAATATTACAATACACACTTGAATAATATTACTGTAAAAAAAATAAGAAAAAATCAGAGACATAGAAATAATTAAGTGATAATATCTTTGTGGCAACTCCCACCTGTCAGCGCGGGTGACGCTGACTGGCTCTGACGACCGCTCTGTCAACGCCCACTTTTTGCCAGACTTCCTCGGTCAATTGCGCCCAAAATGTCACCTACGATTTTTTTTTTATATTTCCCATGTGCAGGGGACACAAATTAACATGTTTAGAAGATGAGAAAATTTTTTCTTTTTTTTTCTTGTGCACAGGGGTGCAAATGTCCTCAGGACCCCTGAGCAGTGGAAGTGTTAATGTGGTGACCTTCAACTCGCTCCATTCTTTGGTCTAATTGTAAATTGCGTCTTTATTTGAATATATCTTGAAGTTTTCTAGTGTTCTACTAACCTTTGTATCCTTATTAGTCACTGTGCTGCTCGGGCTCAAAATATGGCACCTTCTTCCCCCCCCCCCTTCCCTGTGTGCAGGAAATCAAATCTTGGCAAAAAAAAATTGTTTCTTCTAATACAGTACAGTACAACCTCGATTTAATGTACCCTGATTCAACGAATCTCCGGCTAGTTCGCACACTTTTCAGGCCGGATTTACTCACCCGGTTCGACGAACAATGGTTCGCCGAAGTGGGGGATGTTCGGATTTGCTTACGACGTCGAGACAGAGTTCACAAACTGGTGGAAAACTTTCCCATTCTATCACAGATTACAATTATTAATTCCTTCATATGACAAGTTCGATCACACAAGTGGACCACACATGTAGACCGCACAAGTGGTCCACAAGTGGTCCACAAGCTTACGATGTTGGGACAGAGTTCACAGAGTGGTGGAAAACTTTACCATACCCTCACAGATTACAGTTAATAATTCTTTTATGTGACAAGTTGGATCACACAAGTGGACCACAAGTGGACCACAAGTGGACCACAAACGGTCCACAAGCTTACGATGTTGGGACAGAGTTCACAGAGTGGTGGAAAACTGTCTCATTCTGCCACAGATTACTATTAATAATTCCTTCATAAGACAAGTTGGATCACACAAGTGGACCACACAACAAGTGAACCATATGAACCAAACACCAGCCAAAATGGTCCATACAAGAAGTGACGCATATTAACCAAACACCAGCCAGGGTGTTACACAAGTAAACGACTGAGTTTCAATGATTTTCGTTCACCGATTTGTGGCACACGTATCTTTGTAAATTAATTTAAAGGCATAAGCGTGAATAGCTAGCTAATGTGTTGAAATCTTCTTATATACATTTTCTGTGATGAAACAAGACGAGTGAGGGTGGACAGATAAGGGAATACTGTACAGTAAACCTCACTTTACAGTGAGGTTTCACTCACTTTCGTCTGTGTTGTCTTAGTTCAGTGACTCATGGCTTTGAACGTTTCACATTAATAAATCATTTCTAAAACTGGTGTTTTAATAACTCTTTATTATCCTAATTAAACTAAACTAAATAAAACCAAAAATATACTGTAATATGATAGATATCTGCTATTTGAGAAATTATTCAAGTATTGGCAGCACAACTCCAGCACGAGTGGACGGGTCTAATCCCTGTCCATACAACACCATGCTTGTTTTGTTCGATTTCGTCGCAACAGTTCCGTGATCTACGGCTTCGAAATAATAAAATAAATAAATCAGTTCCAAAGTAAGTGTTGTTTTATAACTCTTATTACCGTAATAATGTTGCTAAACTAAACATGTAACCCAAAAATATATAATTTGATGTAAATCGAATATTTGAGAGAAATTTATGTTATGTGGTCGAGTCGAGGTCGAGGGAGGGGGAAGACGTACCGTGCTCGCTCCGTTAAAATGGTGACATTAACCGGGATTCTTAGGACTACTGCCATGGATTACTGATTACGGACATAACAAAGTGCATAGTGACCCGCTGGAAAATTGAAAATAGTCATTAACAATAGAACTTTGTGTTAAATAGAGAATAAACGGGAGACACGTGTGAGCCAGTGAACGAGGCTTTGTGTACATGCGTGTATTAGGAAAAAAAAATAGTGAACGGTGATTCGTGGAACAGTGATGTGGAACGGGTATCACAACAACATATAAGTTGGAAGTGAAGGAAATAGAATATTATAAATATAGAATACTAGAAATATAGAATAGTGGCAAGAGGCGGCATCAGTGGTTATAAATCGAGTAACTGGAAACTGGTGACATCAACCTGGGACAACAAGAGGTCACCTGTATTCACCGGGGACCAGCTTCGCTACCCTACGCTAAGTACCGGCCATAAAGTTTGAACAAAATAACATACATAACATTACTAATATACGGTATACATATAATATTATAAATATTAAACATATAAATATATATACATATAATTTTATAAAGAGTTAAAAGGACTGACATCAACAAGTGATCCATACAGTGACTCTCAAATACAACACAATACACCAGACAATGGAGAGGTGTGGCGAGTGTTCGGGAGTACTGTACTGGGAAAACGCAATGCAGGCGTAACGTGCTGCATCTGTAACATAAGATTTCACCTGGGCTGTACAGAATTAGCTCCAGGATGCATAAAAAGGCAAGGAATTTACTGGGTTTGCAAAGATGACAGATTAATGTTAGAGAACATAACTAAACTGATGAAAAACATTCCCGAGTCACAGAGACTATCATTCACAGACAGGCTACCAGAGATATATGCGGACTGGGAAAAGTCAACATTGGATAACGACCAAAACTCAGGAACAGATAGTTTAGAGAACCGCAGCAGTAGTGTGGAGGAGGAGACTATTGTGGTACAAAATAACAGCAATATTGCAGAGCCAGATAATATAAACGATGAGAGCAACAGTGAGACAGAGTGCATAGATGAAGGAATTGGGATGAAAAACGGAGATGGCTCCAATAAAAAGGTAGACAAGACAGTCACAGATATAAATACCTTGAAAAATGCAAAACCGGAACACATTTGCAAATTCTGCATTAAAGGAATATGCAAATATAGAAAATTAGGAGCAAAATGCCATTTTCTGCATCCTCGAAAATGCAGGAACATGTTGGAGAGGAGTACATGCCGTTTTGGAACAGGGTGTAGATACTTCCACCCTAAATTATGTCAATTTTCAATTAGGGACAAAAAATGCTACAATCTTCAGTGTCCGGAATTCCATGTGAGAGGTACAGAGCGTTATAGATGGGAAGATCAATATGACACTACTGGAAATTTTTTAGAGGAAGGCAGAAACAGAGTAGTAAATATAAGAGAGACGAACAGTCAGATGGAACCACTACAGGATTACAGAGGGGAACAGAGATACCCACAAGACTGGAATTCAAATTATCAACAAGCACACAGGTACTACACCAGACAACACCCGTCCTACTACCCAAACTGGACGAATCACTTCCAAAACGACACACCCTGGACGCAAACACAGTGGCCTCCTTACCAGAGCCTCAGATATTAACACCAAGTAAGGCTTCCAGCACTTCCACTAACACGATAACATCATTTATATTTGCCAACATCCAGGGTATAAAAACACGCAAAACCAACAAAGTTCAATTTATAGATGGTCTCCTTCATGAGGCAAATGCAGTGTTTGCAGCCCTAACAGAAACCCACACAAAGGACTACCATGATGGTGAAATATGGATCTCAGAGTACAATCTTTTCAGATGTGAAAGGAAACACCGGCTTCAGGGTGGGGTCAGCCTCTACATCAAAGACACACTCATCTGTAATGAGCTGCTAAACACCTCAAATGATATGGTGGAAGTGCTGATAATCAAAATAGAGATTTTAAATGTAGTTATTGTCCTTGTATATAAGTCACCAGAGGCAAACCCTCAGCAGTTTAAAGACCAACTAATGAAAATAGAACACTGCTTGGAAAACCTCACAAATCCAGCTCCGAACATCATCCTGCTTGGGGACTTCAACCTACGGCACCTGAAATGGAAGCACCTGGCTAATACAGTAATATCAGAAAGAATACCAGGAAGTAGCCTAAATGAACAGGCACATGCAAATGACCTGCTACGGATGTGCGATAGGTTTGCCTTAAACCAGCAAATAGTAGAACCAACTAGGAAGGAGAACACGCTGGACCTCATTTTCACTAATAATGATGAATTGATCAGGAACATAATGATTACAAATACCTGTTACTCAGATCACAACTTAATTGAAGTTATGACAACCATGGGGAGTAGACCTTCAAAACCAGTCCAGATTCCCGGTGGAGGAGATTTCAGCAAATTCAACTTCAATAATAAACAGATAAACTGGGAGCCAATAAACCAGGACTTCTCAGAAATAAACTGGGAAGAACAGCTAGAAAATGTAAACCTGAACCAGTGCCTGGAAAAAATAAGCTCAGTAGCACTAGAAATATGTTCAAACCGCATACCTTTAAGAAAAAAGAGGAAGAGATGCAGATTGGAACGGGAACATCGTTCCCTATATAGGCGAAGAAAACGAATCACGGAACAACTTGAGAGTCGCACCCTATCTCAAGAACGGCGAAGAAGGTTAGGTAGAGAAATAGAAACAATTGAATGGAAGCTACAAGAATCATACAAAACCCAGGAGAGGCAAAGAGAGCAAAAGGCCATCAGTGAAATAGAAAGAAATCCGAAATATTTTTTCTCCTATGCAAAATCAAGATCAAAAACCACATCTAGTATCGGGCCCCTGCGAAAGGGAGATGGAACTTTCACCGATGACAACAAAGAAATGAGCGAGCTACTGAGGACGCAGTACGACTCTGTTTTCAGCGAGCCATTAAACACACTAAAGATTGATAACCCAAATGAATTTTTCATGGATACGATACCAACATCAAATCATATATCAGACGTCACCCTATCCTCACTGGATTTTGACGAAGCCATGAACAGTTTGCCTATGCACCAGGCCCGGATTCTTGGAACTCCATATTCATAAAGAACTGTAAAAAACCACTATCGCAGGCCCTCCACATTCTGTGGAGACACAGCCTAGATACTGGCGTTATTCCTGATATTCTAAAAACAGCAGAGATAGCACCACTTCATAAAGGAGGAAATAAGGCAGAGGCAAAAAATTACAGACCGATAGCACTAACATCGCACATCATAAAAATTTTTGAGAGAGTGCTAAGAAGTAAAATCACAAAATACATGGAATCACAGCAACTCCATAACCCCGGACAACATGGTTTTAGAACAGGGCGCTCTTGCCTGTCGCAGTTGCTGGACCACTATGATATGGCATTAGATGCTATGGAAGACAAACATAATGCGGATGTAATTTACACAGATTTCGCAAAAGCTTTTGATAAATGTGACCATGGTGTTATTGCACATAAAATGCGTTCAAAAGGAATTACCGGAAAAATAGGCAGATGGATCTACAATTTCCTGACCAACAGAACCCAATGTGTAATAGTCAACAAAATAAAATCCAGCCTATCAACCGTGAAGAGCTCAGTCCCCCAGGGTACTGTGCTTGCTCCAGTACTTTTTCTCATCCTCATTTCGGACATAGACAAGAACACAACCTATAGCACTGTATCATCCTTTGCAGATGACACTAGGATTTTCATGAGAGCTGGCAACATAGAGGACACGGCAAACCTCCAATCAGATGTAGATCAGGTCTTTCTATGGGCTACAGAAAATAATATGGTGTTTAACGAGGATAAGTTCCAGCTCATGCGCTATGGAAAAATTGAAAATATAAAAACGGAAACCACGTACAAAACTCAGGCAAATCATAACATAGAACGAAAAGGCAATGTAAAGGATGTGGGTGTACTCATGTCGGAAGACCTTACCTTTAAAGAACACAATAAAGTAGCCATCACAACTGCAAGAAAAATGACAGGTTGGATAACAAGAACTTTTCACACTAGAGATGCTATACCGATGATGATACTTTTCAAAACGCTTGTGCTCTCTAGAGTAGAGTACTGCTGCACAATGACAGCACCTTTCAAAGCTGGAGAAATTGCTGACCTGGAGAGCGTGCAGAGATCCATTACTGCTAGAATCCACTCAGTAAAACATCTAAACTATTGGGACCGACTAAAGAGCCTAAAACTGTACTCCCTTGAGCGCAGGCGGGAGAGGTACATAATAATTTACACGTGGAAAATATTAGAGGGGCTGGTTCCAAACCTGCACACAGAAATAACATCACATGAGACCAGAAGACATGGCAGGATGTGCAGAATACCCCCGTTGAAAAACAGAGGTGCAACTGGTGCTCTGAGAGAGAACTCTATCAACATCAGAGGTCCGAGACTGTTCAACACGCTTCCACTACACATAAGGGGCATAACTGGCCGACCCCTCAGTGTTTAAGAGAGAACTGGATAAGCACCTCCAAAGGATACCTGATCAACCAGGCTGTGACTCATACGTCAGGCTGCGAGCAGCAGCGTCCAACAGCCTGGTTGATCAGTCCGGCAACCAGGAGGCCTGGTCGACGACCGGGCCGCGGGGACGCTAAGCCCCGGAAGCACCTCAAGGTAACCTCAAGGTAGGTAAGGTACTGGAAATCGAACACAACACCAGGCGTGTTTTGTTCGATTTCGTCGCCACAGTTCAGTGACCTATGGCTTCGAAATAATAAAATTAATAAATCAGTTCTAAAATAAGTATTTTTTATAGCTCTTATTACCATAATAATGTTGCTAAACTAAATATATAACCCCAAAATATATTGTGATGGTAAAGTGTTGGAGTGTTGATGTTCGGCAGTCTTCAATGGCAGGGGGCAATGCCTTGTCACATTTACAGAAAAAAAAAAGAAACTGCTTGCCTGTTTGTCTGTGGTAAGGTAATGGGAAGACACACAAAACACAAAGTATAAACAATGAAATTTTAATTACTCTAGAAAACAAGATATGAACAAAGACAATCCCTTGGCTTACGTAAAATTCAAAACAAGTCAATAAACAAAAGAACATGAATAATTAATGGCTGTAAAATTTACTCTAAAACAAAATAAAGTGCAAGAATAATAATAATATTAATCAGGTGCTGAGAATACTGGCTTAAGCTGCCACCTCCCTTAGTACACGACAGCCAGAGCTTTGTCTACCAGAGAGAGATGTCAACTCCAAAGAGCATAAAGATATTCTGAGGAGTACGGCGTGTGCTGGCCCAGACGTTGACTCAGGTAGTGGGCGTGAGTGCAGGTGCGGCGACACACCAGCCAATGAGGAGCAGGCAGGCGGAGAATGGGTAGTTTGCTCGTTGAAGGCGAGCGGAGGCCGGCGTGTCTGGTGGTGCAAGGTACGCTTTGCTTCCTGGGCAAAAAGTTTGGCGATACTGGTGGACGTATCTTCAGTATAGTATCTTGTACTTGAATGACGTGAATTATGTAGGGAAGAGCAGGCTCAATCTCTCTTGAAAGAGATTATCGTCACAACTCTCCCCCGAAGCCTGCGGTTCTGGAAGAAGTTACGTCTTCATGTGGTAGAGTGATAGTTGGAGTTGCCTCTACTTCATAGACTCTGGAGAGGGCGTCGGCTATGATGTTGTCAGAACCCTTGATATAGCAGATCACCAGGTTGAAATCTTGCAGATATAAAGCCCATCGTAGAAGATGTTGGTTATTGAATTGGGCTTGATGTAAGAAGCGGAGAGGATTGTGGTCTGAGTAGGTGGTGGTAGACCTAGCACCTTGTAGGTATGGAGCAAAGTGCTGTAGATTCAGGACAATGGAGAGTAGCTCCTTCTCGATAGTGCTGTAGTTCCTCTGGTGGGGTTTCAACTTGTAGCTGTAGTAGCTGACAGGTAGAACCTCCTCGCCTTGTTGCTGCATCAGGACACCCCCGATGCCGGTACCACTGGCGTCGACATGGAGGATGAAAGGCTTGGTGATATCTGGCGAGGCGAGAATAGGATTAGAACAGAGCAGGAATTTGAGTTGTTCGAAAGCAACGGTTTGCTGAATGGTCCAATTATACCGTTGCTTGGGACTGGTTAAAGTGATTAATGGGGTTGCTACCGTACTAAAATTCTTGTAGCTGTAGTAGCTGACAGGTAGAACCTCCTCGCCTTGTTGCTGCATCAGGACACCCCCGATGCCGGTACCACTGGCGTCGACATGGAGGATGAAAGGCTTGGTGATATCTGGCGAGGCGAGAATAGGATTAGAACAGAGCAGGAATTTGAGTTGTTCGAAAGCAACGGTTTGCTGAATGGTCCAATTAGACCGTTGCTTGGGACTGGTTAAAGTGATTAATGGGGTTGCTACCGTACTAAAATTCTTCACAAACCTACGGTGGTAGGAGGCAAGACCAAGGAAGCGCAGGAGCTGCTTCCTGGTGGTAGGCTGTGGATAATGCTTGATGGCTTGAGTGTGTATGTTTAACGAAGCTAGGCTGCCACTCCCTATTACATGATCCAGATAACGCACTTTACCTTTGGTAAAGGTGGACTTGCCCAGGTTGATGGTGAGGCCGGCAGTCAGGAGCTTGGCGAACAGTCGTTGCAGCTGGAGCAGATGTTCGCTCCAGGTGTTGGATGCTACAACGATATCATCCAAATAGGCGTAGGTGTTATCCAAGCCCTGGATGACGCGGTTGACAGCTCTCTGAAAGGTGGCCGGGGCATTATATAGTCCAAAGGGAAGGCGTTCATACCTGAAAAGTCCAAAGGGAGTGATAAAGGCAGATATTTCTTTGGCTCGCTCTGTTAAACACACTTGGTAATACCCCTTGAGCAAGTCCACTTGGGACAAGTACCGGGCATTACCAATGGCGTCAAGGATGTTATCTATCCTTGGCAAGGGGTATGCATCCTTGACAGTCACATTATTTAATTTCCGGTAGTCCGTGCACAATCTAACCTTACCTTGGGGTTTTGGCACCAAGATACAGGGTGAGGCCCAGGGGGACTCACAAGGTGTAGCCAGTCCATGATCCAGGAGGTACTGTACCTCAGCATGCATGACTTCCTTCTTGCTAGGGCTGATTCGGTAGAAGGGTTGACGAATCGGCCGGGTGTCAGGGAGCAGTTGGATGTCATGCTGAGTTACATTACACTCTTGTGGATCATCTTGGAACAACTCCTGATGTGCTTTGAAGATTTTGATGAGAGGTGCACTATTATTGTCCTGAAAATAATTATAAAGATCAGTTAGGATTTCCGAATTGAAAAGCGCCGACTCAGTGTCAGTGCTTTCGGGAGGAGAAGCAGGGAAGGTCTCACTGTGGATGTATGGACCTTTAAAGGAAGAATATATTAACAATACAGTGGGAGGAGTACCGTTATATAGCTTCAGGAGGTTGACGTGGCACAGCTGGGTCTTCCGCCGCCTATCTGGAGTCTCTAGAACGTAGTTGTGGTTGTTTCTGCACTCCTTGATGCGGTAGGGTCCTGAAAACCTGTTTTGCAAAGGAGAACCTGGGATAGGGAAATAGGCAAGCACGAAGTCTCCCGGTTTAAATTTCCTTACTTTGCTGTTCTGGTTGTAATGAGTCTTCATCCTCTCCTGTGCTTTCAATAGATTATCCTTGGCAAAGTTATGCACCCTCTCTAGAAAGTGTTGTAGGTTTTGAAGAAACTGAGGCACATTCTGATGCTCACTGAAGGTGGCATCACGTAGAGAGTCTTTAAAAGCTTTGAGAGGAGTACGGCACTTACGTCCGTAGAGCATCTCATAAGGAGATACTCCTAGAGATTCATTGGGAAGACTTCTAAAGATGCACATTATCAAATCAATTTGCTTATCCCAATCCTTAGAGGTTTCATTGCAAAACTTCTTCAGGAGTGCTTTAATAGTCTGATGACTACGCTCAAGAGAACCCTGTGAAGCAGGATGATAGGGGCTGGACAATACCTGTGTGATGTTGAACTCTTCCAGTGTCCTCTTGAAGAGATCACTGGTGAAGTTGGTGCCACAGTCGCTCTGAACCTCCCTTGGAAATCCATACTGGGTGAAGAATCTTCAATAAGTGTTTCACGACCGTAGCAGCCGTAATGTTCTTTACTGGAACTGCTATGGGGAATCTGGTGGTAGGACACAGGATGGTTAGTATATAGGCGTTACCAGAACTGGTCCGAGGTAAAGCACCAACACAGTCTATAATAAGTCTGTGGAAAGGTTCCGCAGGCACCTGTATGGGAGTCAGTGGTCCTCTGGGGATAGAGATGTTCGGTTTACCTGCCATCTGACATGTATGACACTGTTTGACGTACTGTTTGATGCTATTTACCATACCTGGCCAGTAGTAGTCTTGACGGATTCCATGGTATGTCTTGTTAAATCCGTAGTGTGAGAGTGCTCCGTGGGCCAGGTGTAGAATAGTGGGCCGCAGGCTGGCAGGACTCACTAGTTGTTCGACGTTGGCCCAATCGTCCTCCTCCTTCAGTTTACTGGGTCTGTATCTGCGGTAGAGCAACTCACTCTCTAGGAATAACCCAGGAATACTGTCAGGTTGAGTCTCAGCCTGGAAGAATAATGGTGTCAAGGTAAGATCTTCCCTCTGTAACTTACGGAACTCCAACGTTGTCAGATTCGGGGGTAGTTTCTGAGGGTCTTGAGGGACAGCGGTAGCAGTAGAGTCAGCTGGCTGTGGTCGTGCAGCTTGTGCACGGGTGGTCACTAAAACCGGAGGAGAAACTTCATCACTTTCTTGAACCTTTCCTGGAACATACTCAAAGATGGCATTATCCATTACAGAGGTACACACCTGGGGTTTGTCCATGACAATCAGGTTGGTCGGTTGCAGGTCTTCTGCCAAGTCGTTGCCCAGGAGAAGTTGCACTCCAGGCATGGGAAAAGGCTTTTCCCTGATGGCGACTTGGACTTCACTGGTCACGAAGGGACAATCCAGGTGGACTCTGGTGAGAGGATAAAGAGTGGTAGCAGTGAGGTCAGTGATGAAGACCGTTTCTCCGGTGTAGGCGATATTGGGCACAGCTGATTTCAAAATAATTGATTGAAGAGCCGCTGTGTCCCTCAAGATCTTCAGTTTGAAACGTCCCTCCGGATCTGAACCGTTGGTAGAGACAGTTCCAGTATACAGGTGTTTACTGAAAAGAGAAAGATCATTAACATGAACATCAACATTCATCACAGGCTTACCGGACTTAGGAGGAGTCTGTTTGGGTTTAGTGGATTCAGTATTACCTTTGTATTGAGACTTACCACATTTATCTATGGTATGTCCATAGAGTCTACAATACTTACAGTACAATTGCGAGCCAGCTTGATCGGTACTCACTTTCTCGTAACTGTACCAAGACTTCTTACTGGAAGGTGGTTCTGGTGTCAGCCGGTGGATGAGGCTGTAAGTGTCAGCCGACTTAGCACACTTTAGGTAGTCGGTCTCTTCTTTATCTGCTAAATATAAACGGACAGGAGGAGGCACACGCCTCAAGAATTCTTCAACTAGCATGAGGTTGACGAGTTCTGCAAAGGTAGAGACATGTGCTGCTTCCAGCCATTTCATAAAATATCTCCTTTTGGTATTAGTAAATTCTAGAAAGGTAGTGGTACTTGCCTTTAGGTGGTCACGGAATTTTCTTCGATAGCTTTCGGTGGAGAGAAGGTAGGCGTCCAACACTGCTTGTTTCAGAGTCTGGTAGTCATTCTCAGACGCCAAAGTACTGAGTGTAACTGCAGCTCTACCTGTGAGATGTGCTCTGAGAAGGGTTGCCCATTGGTCGGCAGGCCAACTAAGTTGATTAGCAAGGGTCTCAAAGGTGGTGAAAAATACGTCAACTTCTGTCTACGAATGGTGGCATTAACATACTTGCATGTGAGATATTGAAACTGACAGGAAGACTGGCGGTAGCTTGCTGGCGTTGAGTGAGGTGTGTAGTTTCCAACGCGAGTTCTTGTTGACGACATTCCATAGCCATAGCAGCTTGTTGTTTGTCATGCTCGCGTTGCATCTCCAAGTGGCGTTGTTTTGCTTCAAGCTGTATTCGCTCACGTTCACGGAGTATTGCAATCTCATGTTCTTGTTCTTCTTTCCGTATGGGAGCTGCTTCCCTTTGTTGCTCGAGGGCTTCTTTTTGCTGTTCTCGTTCGATCTTGGCAAGCTCTAGTTTGAGTTTCATCGTTGCCAAATCAGGTTTATCTGCAATAGAGTAAGTTTCGTGAGTTTCAGAGTCAATCTTACCTTCCTCTAAGAGATGATCCAGTAACAGGTTATGCAGTTCATTTTTGTTGGCTCCATGGGGAACATCTAGTTGATACTCATGTACAAGAGTTTGTAATTCGATCCTCTTGGCACGACTTAAGTTCCCTATTTCACCTGCTGGATCTGCACGGAAAGCTTGGAGACGAAACATGGTGTAATTAGCAAATAAATGTACAACGAATATACTGTTGTGATATGGTGAATGTCAAAAACAGGACAATGTGGCAACTGGTACCTATCCTGTGGAATCGTTAACAATTAATGTTAATTTCAAGATGGTAAATGATTAATAAATCAAGATCGCAGGAAATCTTGTACCCGGTACTCAATGTAAGAGGATAAGGGCAAGAAAATCCTACTAAATAAGCGAAACTGAGTTTCTAAAACAAATGAAACATTTAATTGCCTCAAAAGTGAATTAGGTAGTCCAAGAATGTAGGCATACCTTGCCGAGTCTCTATAGGACATAAGCAAGTTTTTCCCACTGAAATTAAATATGATACCTACAGAATTAGCAAACTTTTGTGCTCTGAAAAAAGAAGGCTAATTCCCTACCTAGGTAAATATCATCATCTCTGACCGACGTGTAGGGGTGCGAGGTGTCAACTGGTGACGAGAACTGCTGCTGAGGTCCCAATTCAGCAACTAAAGTTCGTGCGAGAGGAACTATGGCCCTCTTTATCCTCCTACCGTCGGATTGCAGAAGATTAGGTGCTCTTGACCCGGGGACAGACCACAGTACCAGGGTACCAATATGATGATCTGCCGAAAATATGAGAAATATCCTAGGGACAAAAGATGGTAAACACGAGTAATAACACGGAGGGAGAGATGACCAATTAAGTGAATGACTGAGGCCTACAGTCACCACGTAATCCAAAGTTGTCTCACCTTCACCATATGCTACTCTCGGAATGCATAATACACACAGCACCATATGAAAATAAAATTGAATACTGTCTCCACTCGATCATCCGGACTATATGGGAAGGACCCCCAGCTGGATTATCACATTTTTCGGATAATGGTACTTTTTCACCTACGAGTCCAAAAGTGACAATTTCCAACTACTTTTATACTACAAACAACATAATTTGAATTGCCTTGCCACATATAATTATTAAATATTGAACTAGAAAGCTCAACTTACCTTGTTGGTGTTCGTCTTCTTGATTGATGCCACACATCTTGAAGTTAAGAATTCTTAACAATTTACGTAACCTATACTAACACAACACTAAAATTAACACTTAAAATTACTGTACAGTTCATTAACACTTTAGTGCGCGCAACACTCGCTGAAAAAAAAAGCGCCTTGTGTGCGCAGCGTTCTGGGCGCTCAAGCGTAAACACAAAAAGTTTATAATCTTTTCACGCTCCAAACATCAATTCTCGAGCTACGTTTTTCATTTTGGTATCAATGCATTGGCAATAAAATTCTCTACAATATCATATGCATAAAATGTCACCAAAGCATTTGCTGTCCCACCACAAAGTAAATAAACACGAAGATGACTTGCAGTGACACCCAAACAGGAAGTAAATGTTCATACTCTTTCGTTTGTTGCCAGCCTCACAGTCATCCTACAGCGCTTATTTTGATATCACTGAACTCGCAATAAAATTCCCCACCCAGACATATGCCTATCAATGTCTAATTTTGTTCCGCACGAGTGTGGGAACTGGGCGAAGCATTAGCCGTGATTTCAGCAGCGACGACACTGTTGTGATGCAGCGCTTTGAAAGTTTATACTTATTTCACTGTCCTGACATTATTTCTCGAGCTACGTATTTCATTTTTATAGCAATGTGTTCGCAATAGAAAGTTTTATATATAACATAGAAAGTTCTATAAGAACATGGGTAGAATTGGCCAACAGAGCGTCAAATAAATTTGCGGCGAATAAAATCTTACGCGTGTTTGTACCCGTGAGCGTAAAAAGTTTTTACTTTGCTCATGTTTTTTCAAGTTTATACTTGTTTCACACCTTTTTTTTGTTTGTATAGTGTTTGGAATAAAATTCTCTACACAGACATATGCATATAAATGTAGAATCATGATCGCGGCTAACACAAGAGTGTGTGGAGTGGGCGATTACCCTCGTTGTGTCACCAACTCAATAGTCTCTCCTCTAAGTTACAATACATTGCCGTTTTCTCAAGTAGGCACTGTGCCTATTAGAAAAAACGAAAATTTAATGGCAAACATATTCATACAAACCCCAAGTCGATCGAGTAGTAAATACCCACTATAACACGGTTCCGTAAATTTACGTCGTGATCCGACAAGCGCTTATCTAAACCACCCGTAATTCCAAGTGGAAAATCCAGGATAGTGTTAAGCAAAGTTAGTTTTGACTGCCAGCTGCTGAAGCCTCACTGGTTGAAGGCATTTGGATTGCCTGTGAGGCCTCGCTTGTTGAAGGCGCTTGCATGTGCCTCACTTGTTGAAGCGCTTGCATGTCCTCACTTGTTGAAGGCGCTTGGGTTGCCTGTGACGCCTCACTTGTTAAAGGCGCTTGCTTGCGCCTCGCTTGTTGAAGGTGCTTGGCTTGCCTGTGAAGCCTCACTTGTTGAAGGCATTTGGCTGCCTGTGATGCCTCACTGGTTGAACAACACATAACTTGTCTTTAATTGCTAGGACAACCTTCTTCCTCTTAACACCTCCAGAACGATTGATGCTGCTACCAGACATAGTCTTGGCCAAAAATGTTCAAAGTTACTATAAAATAAAAAAGTTTTTTAAAAAAATATTTCACTAATGGCGCAGCACTGTGTATAACACGAGGGACGGACGCACATGGGTTGATCAGTGTTGGACGGGTCCACTTGGGGTGGGGCAGCTATAGCGCGTTACGTAGGCCGCCAGGAGGAAAAAAAATTCACAATATTTTTGAAGGAAACTTCAGCCTGTGCATATTACTTTTAGGAAACTTATTTATTTGTTATTACATAATTACTAGTACTTATTTCATTTATTTTTGGCTATGATTAAGTGTTCTAAAATTAATGGTAATTCCTGTATCTAGGTGGTCCCTTCCGACGCACCCCTCCCACCCTCTCAACACCACCCACCCACCCACCCCACCCCCTCCTCCACCATGCGTCTAGAGCCACAGACGGGATTAATATGGTATGGCCGAATATTCATCCGGCCAAACCAGCTTTTATCCGGTTCCTGTGGCCATTTTGACCAGATATTGTGATAACTTTATCCGATCACGATTTTGGCCGTATAAGGGCGTTTTCCGGATGTTTGATTCCCGGATAATCGCGGGGTTACAGTATTGAAAATAGTGAAAAGCTACTGTACCAAAGCCAAGTACGCTTACCACAAATTTACGATCTGGTACTAGTACCTGAGTGAAGCATCCCGGACAGGCCCCCATGAAATGTGACGGTAAAGTGTTGGAGTGTTGATGTTCGGCAGTCTTCAAGGGCAGGGGGGCAATGCCTTGTCACATTTACAGAAAAAAAGAAACTGCTTGCCTGTTTGTCTGTGGTAAGGTAATGGGAAGACACACAAAACACAAAGTATAAACAATGAAATTTTAATTACTCTAGAAAACATGATATGAACAAAGACAATCCCTTGGCTTACGTAAAATTCAAAACAAGTCAACAAACAAAACAACATGAATAATTAATGGCTGTAAAATTTACTCTAAAACAAAATAAAGTGCAAGAATAAGAATAATATTAATCAGGTGCTGAGAATACTGGCTTAAGCTGCCACCTCCCTTAGTACACGACAGCCAGAGCTTTGTCTACCAGAGAGAGATGTCAACTCCAAAGAGCATAAAGATATTCTGAGGAGTACGGCGTGTGCTGGCCCAGACGTTGACTCAGGTAGTGGGCGTGAGTGCAGGTGCGGCGACACACCAGCCAATGAGGAGCAGGCAGGCGGAGAATGGGTAGTTTGCTCGTTGAAGGCGAGCGGAGGCCGGCGTGTCTGGTGGTGCAAGGTACGCTTTGCTTCCTGGGCAAAAAGTTTGGCGATACTGGTGGACGTATCTTCAGTATAGTATCTTGTACTTGAATGACGTGAATTATGTAGGGAAGAGCAGGCTCAATCTCTCTTGAAAGAGATTATCGTCACAACTCTCCCCCGAAGCCTGCGGTTCTGGAAGAAGTTACGTCTTCATGTGGTAGAGTGATAGTTGGAGTTGCCTCTACTTCATAGACTCTGGAGAGGGCGTCGGCTATGATGTTGTCAGAACCCTTGATATAGCAGATCACCAGGTTGAAATCTTGCAGATATAAAGCCCATCGTAGAAGATGTTGGTTATTGAATTGGGCTTGATGTAAGAAGCGGAGAGGATTGTGGTCTGAGTAGGTGGTGGTAGACCTAGCACCTTGTAGGTATGGAGCAAAGTGCTGTAGATTCAGGACAATGGAGAGTAGCTCCTTCTCGATAGTGCTGTAGTTCCTCTGGTGGGGTTTCAACTTGTAGCTGTAGTAGCTGACAGGTAGAACCTCCTCGCCTTGTTGCTGCATCAGGACACCCCCGATGCCGGTACCACTGGCGTCGACATGGAGGATGAAAGGCTTGGTGATATCTGGCGAGGCGAGAATAGGATTAGAACAGAGCAGGAATTTGAGTTGTTCGAAAGCAACGGTTTGCTGAATGGTCCAATTATACCGTTGCTTGGGACTGGTTAAAGTGATTAATGGGGTTGCTACCGTACTAAAATTCTTGTAGCTGTAGTAGCTGACAGGTAGAACCTCCTCGCCTTGTTGCTGCATCAGGACACCCCCGATGCCGGTACCACTGGCGTCGACATGGAGGATGAAAGGCTTGGTGATATCTGGCGAGGCGAGAATAGGATTAGAACAGAGCAGGAATTTGAGTTGTTCGAAAGCAACGGTTTGCTGAATGGTCCAATTAGACCGTTGCTTGGGACTGGTTAAAGTGATTAATGGGGTTGCTACCGTACTAAAATTCTTCACAAACCTACGGTGGTAGGAGGCAAGACCAAGGAAGCGCAGGAGCTGCTTCCTGGTGGTAGGCTGTGGATAATGCTTGATGGCTTGAGTGTGTATGTTTAACGAAGCTAGGCTGCCACTCCCTATTACATGATCCAGATAACGCACTTTACCTTTGGTAAAGGTGGACTTGCCCAGGTTGATGGTGAGGCCGGCAGTCAGGAGCTTGGCGAACAGTCGTTGCAGCTGGAGCAGATGTTCGCTCCAGGTGTTGGATGCTACAACGATATCATCCAAATAGGCGTAGGTGTTATCCAAGCCCTGGATGACGCGGTTGACAGCTCTCTGAAAGGTGGCCGGGGCATTATATAGTCCAAAGGGAAGGCGTTCATACCTGAAAAGTCCAAAGGGAGTGATAAAGGCAGATATTTCTTTGGCTCGCTCTGTTAAACACACTTGGTAATACCCCTTGAGCAAGTCCACTTGGGACAAGTACCGGGCATTACCAATGGCGTCAAGGATGTTATCTATCCTTGGCAAGGGGTATGCATCCTTGACAGTCACATTATTTAATTTCCGGTAGTCCGTGCACAATCTAACCTTACCTTGGGGTTTTGGCACCAAGATACAGGGTGAGGCCCAGGGGGACTCACAAGGTGTAGCCAGTCCATGATCCAGGAGGTACTGTACCTCAGCATGCATGACTTCCTTCTTGCTAGGGCTGATTCGGTAGAAGGGTTGACGAATCGGCCGGGTGTCAGGGAGCAGTTGGATGTCATGCTGAGTTACATTACACTCTTGTGGATCATCTTGGAACAACTCCTGATGTGCTTTGAAGATTTTGATGAGAGGTGCACTATTATTGTCCTGAAAATAATTATAAAGATCAGTTAGGATTTCCGAATTGAAAAGCGCCGACTCAGTGTCAGTGCTTTCGGGAGGAGAAGCAGGGAAGGTCTCACTGTGGATGTATGGACCTTTAAAGGAAGAATATATTAACAATACAGTGGGAGGAGTACCGTTATATAGCTTCAGGAGGTTGACGTGGCACAGCTGGGTCTTCCGCCGCCTATCTGGAGTCTCTAGAACGTAGTTGTGGTTGTTTCTGCACTCCTTGATGCGGTAGGGTCCTGAAAACCTGTTTTGCAAAGGAGAACCTGGGATAGGGAAATAGGCAAGCACGAAGTCTCCCGGTTTAAATTTCCTTACTTTGCTGTTCTGGTTGTAATGAGTCTTCATCCTCTCCTGTGCTTTCAATAGATTATCCTTGGCAAAGTTATGCACCCTCTCTAGAAAGTGTTGTAGGTTTTGAAGAAACTGAGGCACATTCTGATGCTCACTGAAGGTGGCATCACGTAGAGAGTCTTTAAAAGCTTTGAGAGGAGTACGGCACTTACGTCCGTAGAGCATCTCATAAGGAGATACTCCTAGAGATTCATTGGGAAGACTTCTAAAGATGCACATTATCAAATCAATTTGCTTATCCCAATCCTTAGAGGTTTCATTGCAAAACTTCTTCAGGAGTGCTTTAATAGTCTGATGACTACGCTCAAGAGAACCCTGTGAAGCAGGATGATAGGGGCTGGACAATACCTGTGTGATGTTGAACTCTTCCAGTGTCCTCTTGAAGAGATCACTGGTGAAGTTGGTGCCACAGTCGCTCTGAACCTCCCTTGGAAATCCATACTGGGTGAAGAATCTTCAATAAGTGTTTCACGACCGTAGCAGCCGTAATGTTCTTTACTGGAACTGCTATGGGGAATCTGGTGGTAGGACACAGGATGGTTAGTATATAGGCGTTACCAGAACTGGTCCGAGGTAAAGCACCAACACAGTCTATAATAAGTCTGTGGAAAGGTTCCGCAGGCACCTGTATGGGAGTCAGTGGTCCTCTGGGGATAGAGATGTTCGGTTTACCTGCCATCTGACATGTATGACACTGTTTGACGTACTGTTTGATGCTATTTACCATACCTGGCCAGTAGTAGTCTTGACGGATTCCATGGTATGTCTTGTTAAATCCGTAGTGTGAGAGTGCTCCGTGGGCCAGGTGTAGAATAGTGGGCCGCAGGCTGGCAGGACTCACTAGTTGTTCGACGTTGGCCCAATCGTCCTCCTCCTTCAGTTTACTGGGTCTGTATCTGCGGTAGAGCAACTCACTCTCTAGGAATAACCCAGGAATACTGTCAGGTTGAGTCTCAGCCTGGAAGAATAATGGTGTCAAGGTAAGATCTTCCCTCTGTAACTTACGGAACTCCAACGTTGTCAGATTCGGGGGTAGTTTCTGAGGGTCTTGAGGGACAGCGGTAGCAGTAGAGTCAGCTGGCTGTGGTCGTGCAGCTTGTGCACGGGTGGTCACTAAAACCGGAGGAGAAACTTCATCACTTTCTTGAACCTTTCCTGGAACATACTCAAAGATGGCATTATCCATTACAGAGGTACACACCTGGGGTTTGTCCATGACAATCAGGTTGGTCGGTTGCAGGTCTTCTGCCAAGTCGTTGCCCAGGAGAAGTTGCACTCCAGGCATGGGAAAAGGCTTTTCCCTGATGGCGACTTGGACTTCACTGGTCACGAAGGGACAATCCAGGTGGACTCTGGTGAGAGGATAAAGAGTGGTAGCAGTGAGGTCAGTGATGAAGACCGTTTCTCCGGTGTAGGCGATATTGGGCACAGCTGATTTCAAAATAATTGATTGAAGAGCCGCTGTGTCCCTCAAGATCTTCAGTTTGAAACGTCCCTCCGGATCTGAACCGTTGGTAGAGACAGTTCCAGTATACAGGTGTTTACTGAAAAGAGAAAGATCATTAACATGAACATCAACATTCATCACAGGCTTACCGGACTTAGGAGGAGTCTGTTTGGGTTTAGTGGATTCAGTATTACCTTTGTATTGAGACTTACCACATTTATCTATGGTATGTCCATAGAGTCTACAATACTTACAGTACAATTGCGAGCCAGCTTGATCGGTACTCACTTTCTCGTAACTGTACCAAGACTTCTTACTGGAAGGTGGTTCTGGTGTCAGCCGGTGGATGAGGCTGTAAGTGTCAGCCGACTTAGCACACTTTAGGTAGTCGGTCTCTTCTTTATCTGCTAAATATAAACGGACAGGAGGAGGCACACGCCTCAAGAATTCTTCAACTAGCATGAGGTTGACGAGTTCTGCAAAGGTAGAGACATGTGCTGCTTCCAGCCATTTCATAAAATATCTCCTTTTGGTATTAGTAAATTCTAGAAAGGTAGTGGTACTTGCCTTTAGGTGGTCACGGAATTTTCTTCGATAGCTTTCGGTGGAGAGAAGGTAGGCGTCCAACACTGCTTGTTTCAGAGTCTGGTAGTCATTCTCAGACGCCAAAGTACTGAGTGTAACTGCAGCTCTACCTGTGAGATGTGCTCTGAGAAGGGTTGCCCATTGGTCGGCAGGCCAACTAAGTTGATTAGCAAGGGTCTCAAAGGTGGTGAAAAATACGTCAACTTCTGTCTACGAATGGTGGCATTAACATACTTGCATGTGAGATATTGAAACTGACAGGAAGACTGGCGGTAGCTTGCTGGCGTTGAGTGAGGTGTGTAGTTTCCAACGCGAGTTCTTGTTGACGACATTCCATAGCCATAGCAGCTTGTTGTTTGTCATGCTCGCGTTGCATCTCCAAGTGGCGTTGTTTTGCTTCAAGCTGTATTCGCTCACGTTCACGGAGTATTGCAATCTCATGTTCTTGTTCTTCTTTCCGTATGGGAGCTGCTTCCCTTTGTTGCTCGAGGGCTTCTTTTTGCTGTTCTCGTTCGATCTTGGCAAGCTCTAGTTTGAGTTTCATCGTTGCCAAATCAGGTTTATCTGCAATAGAGTAAGTTTCGTGAGTTTCAGAGTCAATCTTACCTTCCTCTAAGAGATGATCCAGTAACAGGTTATGCAGTTCATTTTTGTTGGCTCCATGGGGAACATCTAGTTGATACTCATGTACAAGAGTTTGTAATTCGATCCTCTTGGCACGACTTAAGTTCCCTATTTCACCTGCTGGATCTGCACGGAAAGCTTGGAGACGAAACATGGTGTAATTAGCAAATAAATGTACAACGAATATACTGTTGTGATATGGTGAATGTCAAAAACAGGACAATGTGGCAACTGGTACCTATCCTGTGGAATCGTTAACAATTAATGTTAATTTCAAGATGGTAAATGATTAATAAATCAAGATCGCAGGAAATCTTGTACCCGGTACTCAATGTAAGAGGATAAGGGCAAGAAAATCCTACTAAATAAGCGAAACTGAGTTTCTAAAACAAATGAAACATTTAATTGCCTCAAAAGTGAATTAGGTAGTCCAAGAATGTAGGCATACCTTGCCGAGTCTCTATAGGACATAAGCAAGTTTTTCCCACTGAAATTAAATATGATACCTACAGAATTAGCAAACTTTTGTGCTCTGAAAAAAGAAGGCTAATTCCCTACCTAGGTAAATATCATCATCTCTGACCGACGTGTAGGGGTGCGAGGTGTCAACTGGTGACGAGAACTGCTGCTGAGGTCCCAATTCAGCAACTAAAGTTCGTGCGAGAGGAACTATGGCCCTCTTTATCCTCCTACCGTCGGATTGCAGAAGATTAGGTGCTCTTGACCCGGGGACAGACCACAGTACCAGGGTACCAATATGATGATCTGCCGAAAATATGAGAAATATCCTAGGGACAAAAGATGGTAAACACGAGTAATAACACGGAGGGAGAGATGACCAATTAAGTGAATGACTGAGGCCTACAGTCACCACGTAATCCAAAGTTGTCTCACCTTCACCATATGCTACTCTCGGAATGCATAATACACACAGCACCATATGAAAATAAAATTGAATACTGTCTCCACTCGATCATCCGGACTATATGGGAAGGACCCCCAGCTGGATTATCACATTTTTCGGATAATGGTACTTTTTCACCTACGAGTCCAAAAGTGACAATTTCCAACTACTTTTATACTACAAACAACATAATTTGAATTGCCTTGCCACATATAATTATTAAATATTGAACTAGAAAGCTCAACTTACCTTGTTGGTGTTCGTCTTCTTGATTGATGCCACACATCTTGAAGTTAAGAATTCTTAACAATTTACGTAACCTATACTAACACAACACTAAAATTAACACTTAAAATTACTGTACAGTTCATTAACACTTTAGTGCGCGCAACACTCGCTGAAAAAAAAAGCGCCTTGTGTGCGCAGCGTTCTGGGCGCTCAAGCGTAAACACAAAAAGTTTATAATCTTTTCACGCTCCAAACATCAATTCTCGAGCTACGTTTTTCATTTTGGTATCAATGCATTGGCAATAAAATTCTCTACAATATCATATGCATAAAATGTCACCAAAGCATTTGCTGTCCCACCACAAAGTAAATAAACACGAAGATGACTTGCAGTGACACCCAAACAGGAAGTAAATGTTCATACTCTTTCGTTTGTTGCCAGCCTCACAGTCATCCTACAGCGCTTATTTTGATATCACTGAACTCGCAATAAAATTCCCCACCCAGACATATGCCTATCAATGTCTAATTTTGTTCCGCACGAGTGTGGGAACTGGGCGAAGCATTAGCCGTGATTTCAGCAGCGACGACACTGTTGTGATGCAGCGCTTTGAAAGTTTATACTTATTTCACTGTCCTGACATTATTTCTCGAGCTACGTATTTCATTTTTATAGCAATGTGTTCGCAATAGAAAGTTTTATATATAACATAGAAAGTTCTATAAGAACATGGGTAGAATTGGCCAACAGAGCGTCAAATAAATTTGCGGCGAATAAAATCTTACGCGTGTTTGTACCCGTGAGCGTAAAAAGTTTTTACTTTGCTCATGTTTTTTCAAGTTTATACTTGTTTCACACCTTTTTTTTGTTTGTATAGTGTTTGGAATAAAATTCTCTACACAGACATATGCATATAAATGTAGAATCATGATCGCGGCTAACACAAGAGTGTGTGGAGTGGGCGATTACCCTCGTTGTGTCACCAACTCAATAGTCTCTCCTCTAAGTTACAATACATTGCCGTTTTCTCAAGTAGGCACTGTGCCTATTAGAAAAAACGAAAATTTAATGGCAAACATATTCATACAAACCCCAAGTCGATCGAGTAGTAAATACCCACTATAACACGGTTCCGTAAATTTACGTCGTGATCCGACAAGCGCTTATCTAAACCACCCGTAATTCCAAGTGGAAAATCCAGGATAGTGTTAAGCAAAGTTAGTTTTGACTGCCAGCTGCTGAAGCCTCACTGGTTGAAGGCATTTGGATTGCCTGTGAGGCCTCGCTTGTTGAAGGCGCTTGCATGTGCCTCACTTGTTGAAGCGCTTGCATGTCCTCACTTGTTGAAGGCGCTTGGGTTGCCTGTGACGCCTCACTTGTTAAAGGCGCTTGCTTGCGCCTCGCTTGTTGAAGGTGCTTGGCTTGCCTGTGAAGCCTCACTTGTTGAAGGCATTTGGCTGCCTGTGATGCCTCACTGGTTGAACAACACATAACTTGTCTTTAATTGCTAGGACAACCTTCTTCCTCTTAACACCTCCAGAACGATTGATGCTGCTACCAGACATAGTCTTGGCCAAAAATGTTCAAAGTTACTATAAAATAAAAAAGTTTTTTAAAAAAATATTTCACTAATGGCGCAGCACTGTGTATAACACGAGGGACGGACGCACATGGGTTGATCAGTGTTGGACGGGTCCACTTGGGGTGGGGCAGCTATAGCGCGTTACGTAGGCCGCCAGGAGGAAAAAAAATTCACAATATTTTTGAAGGAAACTTCAGCCTGTGCATATTACTTTTAGGAAACTTATTTATTTGTTATTACATAATTACTAGTACTTATTTCATTTATTTTTGGCTATGATTAAGTGTTCTAAAATTAATGGTAATTCCTGTATCTAGGTGGTCCCTTCCGACGCACCCCTCCCACCCTCTCAACACCACCCACCCACCCACCCCACCCCCTCCTCCACCATGCGTCTAGAGCCACAGACGGGATTAATATGGTATGGCCGAATATTCATCCGGCCAAACCAGCTTTTATCCGGTTCCTGTGGCCATTTTGACCAGATATTGTGATAACTTTATCCGATCACGATTTTGGCCGTATAAGGGCGTTTTCCGGATGTTTGATTCCCGGATAATCGCGGGGTTACAGTATTGAAAATAGTGAAAAGCTACTGTACCAAAGCCAAGTACGCTTACCACAAATTTACGATCTGGTACTAGTACCTGAGTGAAGCATCCCGGACAGGCCCCCATGAAATGTGACGGTAAAGTGTTGGAGTGTTGATGTTCGGCAGTCTTCAAGGGCAGGGGGGCAATGCCTTGTCACATTTACAGAAAAAAAGAAACTGCTTGCCTGTTTGTCTGTGGTAAGGTAATGGGAAGACACACAAAACACAAAGTATAAACAATGAAATTTTAATTACTCTAGAAAACATGATATGAACAAAGACAATCCCTTGGCTTACGTAAAATTCAAAACAAGTCAACAAACAAAACAACATGAATAATTAATGGCTGTAAAATTTACTCTAAAACAAAATAAAGTGCAAGAATAAGAATAATATTAATCAGGTGCTGAGAATACTGGCTTAAGCTGCCACCTCCCTTAGTACACGACAGCCAGAGCTTTGTCTACCAGAGAGAGATGTCAACTCCAAAGAGCACAAAGATATTCTGAGGAGTACGGCGTGTGCTGGCCCAGACGTCGACTCAGGTAGTGGGCGTGAGTGCAGGTGCGGCGACACACCAGCCAATCAGGAGCAGGCAGGCGGAGAATGGGTAGTTTGCTCGTTGAAGGCAAGCGGAGGCCGGCGTGTCTGATGGTGCAAGGTACGCTTTGCTTCCTGGGCAAAAAGTTTGGTGATACTGGTGGACATATCTTCAATATAGTATCTTGTACTTGAATGACGTGAATTATGTAGGGAAGAGCAGGCTCAATCTCTCTTGAAAGAGATTATCGTCACAATATAATTTGATGTAAATCGAATATTTAAGAGAGATTTATGTTACTGGATCTGGCTTAAACACCAGCCTACTGAAGGGTGTACGTATAGACTTAGTCTGCGTTCGTACAGTATGCCCTTAGCTTTGTCTGCAATTGACGTACAGTATTTATCCGCCGGTGGAAGAATAATTGTGGAATTGACCATTTTTTTACTACAGCTCTTTGGTTACAAAACAAAATGTCTCAGGGGCTTACTAATAGTGCCTTATTAATGCCAAAAACGAAGCAATATTTTGCAAGAACTAGTAGCAGAAAATCAACCAGCAGGAGTACAGCCGTACCCAGCATGAGAACAGCTGTTGTTGGATATTTCCAACACCGAATACAACACTGTTGTATTCTCATTACTTATTACTAACTATACTAATTATTGTAGTAAGTAAAATTAACAACACGTAGAATTCTCATGTACTAATAATTCCATCTGTACAGTAGGCTAGAATTCTCACGTCACCTGACGCCAGTATTGCGTCAGATTTCCTTACAGTAAACACATTATATCCAATGTATGTGAGAATTAAATTCGATTCTCTATAACTAAGGCATTCTGTATGATAACTAATTGCAGATGAATTGACCTCCAACTAAAAGCCGAATAGAGCGTTGGAGTCATAGCGTTTATCTCGTAATAAAGCTAACGTCACCAGTGAATGCCATGGGGAGACATTAATTCCTCTCCCTTATATATTTACTATTCTTGAATTGGTAAATAATAATAATTTCCTCCTCTAAATAATAAACCCGTCCAGTCTTCAACGTTTCAAGCGTAAATGCGAGAAATATTAATGTTCGTGACATAATTTGTTTTATGAACGCGCGACGCGGCGTGGGTTGAAGAGGACCAACTCAGTACACGTGGAGAGCCGCTCAGAGGCAGACCTGCGCATACCGTACTGACAAGGAGACGCCATTGCCCAGCCACTAGGGCAGACGTTATCCATCCTCAGATGAAAGTCGCCACTGTGAGGCATGAATAACCTTGCAGATAATATCTTCAGCTAGTGCTGGTGTCAAATAAGGAGCCTTTTAACCTGGTTCTTGACGACACGTGACCAGCCAGCGAAGCGTGCCACTATCCAGGATAGGCCTAGCCGGAGCCTGGGGACGCGAAGCACGGCAATCTTAAAACTTATACAGTGCCCCACAGCTAAGTATATTCCTTTATGTTATGCATCGGGTAAAGAGTTTAGTAGTAGCTGGGTGATTGACCGTTATGACGCACGATAACATCTAATAACAGGTGATTAAATTTTGTCACCTGTAATTCTCAATTTCTTGAATATATAGATTCAGTAGTTAAATTAGTTGCTACTGTAAATATTTGTCTTGCAGCACGAAAGAAGAATTCTCCATGCCGCCTTCTCCCATGTTAATCCGTCTCATTCGTCAGCCGACCGAGTCCAGAGAATAAGAGGAACTTCCATGGCTTGTCTAAAGGAATCGTCATTAAGCTAAGATTTATTTTCTTTCATGATTCTATTGCAATTTCTTATGTGCAGAATTCCTCAGGATTAATATGTGGTTTACTGTAACTCTCATAACTATGCTCATAGTCTATGTTCCTATTTATAGTAATGATATCAGTTTCAATATAATTTTTATAGGATTAGATTATTATTAATTGAATTAGTGAACGAACCACACTAATTCCTGGACGTACTTACCTCCAGTAATAATCCCCCAATGTAGGTGCTTGAGGGTTTGATTCATTTAATTATACAGCCCATTAATTATTTCTATGATCATATTTTCTAGTATTTTTATCCTTAGTTACTGGTTCATCTAGGAATTATCTAATGATCAGAAATTCTCAGTTTCCCTCTTTACTATAAAAGCGGGTGGTCCTTCGTAATTTAATTTACTACATTAATATTTAAATAATCAGATTCAAGCCCCAAATATCCCACATTATGGTCCTTCGAACCGGATAGGCATTAAATTTATAATTAAAATATTAACCATTAATAACTAATCCTTGTGTGATAGAAGCTAGACTAACTATTTAATTAATTGTGTCAACTAACAGTGTAACACACCAGTTAGCCTAGATCACACTAACAGCTACCTTATACATAGCTTTAGTGGGTCACAATTACCCACAACATTTAGACCTACACTTCATACTGAAGTAGAATCTTTAGGTCACCAAGATCAACAGCTCATTACCTTATATTAATCACTAACACCAATTAAGTGTTAACCATTTAGGCTATATAAATGTTTCAATATATGGCTGTCAGCAGACCGTCCATTATAGCCTGAATCCATGTTATAATTACTGATTCACTCAAGTCAGTGGATCATTAACATTTAGGGATCCAGTATACTAATATAAATTACGGATCTCATACTAGTTAATCATTACTAACCCTGATAATAATTTGTTCCACAATTAGGAGTACATTTAGGAGTTAGATAATATTTACGGCAGTAGAATACTTGCCAAACACAATTAATTCCTTTGTGTTCATTTAATTTCTTATACACATAATTATACAAGTGTATATTATATAAAATACAAAAAAACAAAAACACAGCACAATTATTTGCACATTACTGCACCATAATATAATCTTTGCCAACCTTAGGTAGGTAGCAATTTAGGCTGTGATTGTGTTGAATTTGGCACAAGCACAGACTAAATATAGTTATAGTTTCTCAAGTAGAAATTCTCACGACTAGGCTTGAGCTAGTTAGTGACATATATTATTCTTTTGTGCTGACCCTATCAAGGGTGGGATTAACCATTTATTGTGTAATTATTTTATTGCATATTTCTATGTATGTCTTTGAGTGTTACTGTAAGTCTGCTACCCATCCGAGGCTGATTTAGAAGAGCTAAGCTGAGGAACACCTGTAGTGAGACCAAGGTACCACTCAAATCTTAGTTGCTTATTATTAGGTAGGTAGCTAACCTCTAAATGAGGTAAATTACAACCAGCCTCAAGAAATATTAGGCTGTCAATACTTATACCTGCTCTACATCAAGGAGCAGACACCATAGCTATACCACTAGCTACATAAGCCCTATCAGGCTGTCAATACTTATACCTGCTCTACATCAAGGAGCAGACACCATAGCTATACCACTAGCTACATAAGCCCTATCAGGCTGTCAATAATTATACCTGCTCTGCATCAAGGAGCAGACTATAGCTATACCACTAGCTACATAAGCCCTATCAGGCTCAATTTACCGCAAGAATGAATCCTTTAGAAAGGAATGCAAGATTCTTGACAGCTCTTCAACGTCCCTTAGGAAAACTGCTTATGAAATGTCATTTCTGTGTCGAAACTGACCCAGGTGACGTCTATAGACTAGCAAGTTACATAAGGTACGCCATCCAAAAATATGATCATGTAAAGACTGTAATCGAGTCCCACAGGAATTTACTCCAAGTCGGTCATACTGTCTCAGACCACTTACGGCTAACAGAATCTGATCTCCATAACTATGAACATTCTGTTCAAACCAGGTTAGACCGATATAAGGAGGTGCTTGCGAGACAAGATATTCCCGAGTGGGTGGATCAGATCATTAATAGACCTGTATCCAGGTTAACACTCAGTTCAGATGAAATACCTGAACTAACTCAAGACGAGGAGAATCCTCTAATCAATGCTGATCACTATACAGGATCAACAACTGAAGTTCAACCTTCATTTTCTAACCTCTCATCTAATACATCTTCATGTGATGATTTGTTTACAGAGTCTGTTCAAATTTCAGACCACTCTTCTCAGTGTTCCCTAGATTCTATAAGTTCAATACATAATGCTACTGAATTAACTAGCTTATCACCAGAACCCAGAGAAACAAGTGAAGCTGCAGATGAAACAAGTGAAGCTGCAATGATCAGTGAATCTGAACCAGAAAATGATAAAGCTAATGCTGCAGCAGCAGCCGAAGCTGTAGTCAAAGCTGAGGCTAAGCAAGAAGCCTTAAGCAACACAAGTAATGGTCACAATTGCTCCCTACAGCCTTCTAAAGTAAGTGCTAACAATGAGAAGACTATTATAAACCTTGTGCACCAATTATTAAATTTATCTTCACCAGAGCAATCAGTTGACTCTTTACAAACCTTTAGTTTTCAGCTTGAGTCACTGCTAAATTCTTTCAGTAAAGAGGTGGATCACCCAACTACTGAGTGGATGACTAAAATTATCATCCAGAGAAAATTGTCTGGTGACACACTTAATAAACTATATGTATGCCAGAATGGTAATACCCTGTCAATGCAGGATATATATACAGGTTTGCACAATATGAGCAATCATACAGCAGACCAAGCAATTAATGCTAAATCTGAATGCACCAAAACTGTACCTACATCAGTTTCCTTGCCTGAAACTCCTAAAGTGACACTGTCACTAGGTAACAAAGGTGCTAATAATCCATGTAACAACAATCAGTCAAATACTGATTCATCAGTGAGACCTAAGAGTCCCACAGGTGCTCCTAAGAGACCTAATAGTCCAAAGAGCACTCCCAAGAGCCTGTTAATGGTTCCCCAGAGTACACCAAGTACTCACAAGAGAATAAATAACAAGCAAATGCAAGTAGCAAACCCATCACAACCTGCAAATACTGTTTTACCTAAACCGGTAACCCCTAAACGATCTGTAGGATGGGGAATGTGCTTGTTTTGCAATCAAAAACATTCTCTGTACAAATGTACTAATTATCCTAATAGAGACACAAGAGTCAGACGACTCAAACAGTTACACAAATGTACTAGGTGTCTCAAACCACATAATGTTAACAGCTGTGACACCCCACTGAACACCTGCAATAGGTGTAGAAGGGGCAAGCATCATGTTGCACTGTGCAAATTAGTTAGGACTAATTATGTCAATCCTAGAACAGGACGTAGAGATTCTACACCAGTACAGTGCTGCAAGGTGCGAGATGTGTACAGCGTAACTTCACAAGCATCTCAAGTGGATGCTGCTTTGCCTACTGCCCAACTTCAAGTGAAGAACAGAGGAGCCAAGATCACCATATGTGGACTATTTGATCAAGGTTCCCAGAGAACTTTCATTACTCAAAGGGCAGCAGAGGCACTTAATTTACAACCAATAGGATAGGTAAAATTAAACTTGTCAGGGTCCATGATAAATCGAGGAACCCATGAATACTCAGTACTTCAACCGCTTGTACGACTAGGTAGTCATGCCAAGGCTGTCCAAGCCATTGTTGTAGATCAAATACCTTTAGACTTAAATATTAAGAGTCTGGGGTACACAGCTCACTTCCTGCAGGAACGTGAAATTAATTTGGCTGACAACAAGTTAACGTCTGACCGCCTTAACAATATAGATGTGCTAGTAGGGGCCGACTACTATTACCAGTTCATAACTGGACATGTTAAACGACTGGGAATGAATATGCTCCAATCTGCAGGAGGCTACTTACTTACTGGTAAAGTTCTGAATGTGAACAAGCCTAAACCTGCCAACAATAATAAATTAGTCAGCAGTAAATCAATTCTCCAGCAGCAAGTTAAAAGGAGAAACACAGCTGAGTAATAAACTCAGATTGAATGTAGTGCAATTGATACTCGCCAAGATGTTTCATAGCTCTCAGTGAAAACCAATGGTCCGTACTCAAACAAGTACAAGTCACAGCGACCAAGCCATTGAATTCACTGCAGACCTAGAATTATTCTCGACAAGTAGTAATTGACCACACTCAGTCTTCCTAGTTAAATTGTAATGTTGGGCTAGAGAATCTGGTACTCCCTAGGTAATTAATAATGTTAGGCAAGAGAATCTAGCACTCAATGCCACTGGCATTTTCTGAATTTAGTAATAAATTCACTAGGACCACTGGTCCACTATACTTGCGCTTAAAGGTTTGCCAAGAAAACCTTCTTAATACCATGTTTTCTGCACTAAGAGTTAGTGATAAATACTTGCATTAATTGTTTGAGTTGTTTTTTCTTTCGTTTCTGCTTATTTAGTGTAGGAACGCAGCACGAACAAACTTGCAAACTTACTAATATGTAAGTGAATTTACAGAGAACTAATATGTTTAATGCATTATCGTTAAACATTAGCATTGTTAATTAACATGCTTCCTGAGCTTAATATAGCTCCCCCTTAGAATTAACGTAATAATATGAGTGCTTGTTTCCCATGCGTACGAGCTTAATATTGCTCGCCATGATAATTGAATGATGCAAAACTCCACCTCGTTAATTCGAGTTCACTGAACTCACCCTGTTAGCACTGCTAACGAGCTCACTGTAGCTCACCCTGTCAACACTGTTGACGAGTTCACTGTAACTCACCCTGTTAGCACTGCTAACGAGCTCACTGTAGCTCACCCTGTCAACACTGTTGACGAGTTCACTGTAACTCACCCTGTTAGCACTGCTAACGAGCTCACTGTAGCTCACCCTGTCAACACTGTTGACGAGTTCACTGTAACTCACCCTGTTAGCACTGCTAACGAGCTCACTGCAGCTCACCCTGTCAACACTGTTGACGAGCTCACTGTAGCTCACCATGTTAACGAGCTCACTGCAGCTCACCCTGTCAACACTGTTAACGAGCTCACTGTAGCTCACCATGTTCACGAGTTCAATATAGCTCGACTTGTTAATGAGCTCAATACTGCTCACAATGTTAATTCGAGTACATTTTTGCTCACAATTAGCTTAGTCTCTTACTTAGGTAGGTTAGAAATTCAAACCATTTATTTAGGTAAGTTTAGGGACTTTAGTAGTGTCAACTGAGTACTAGCCTAATCTGTACTCACCATTAATTACAGTTGACTATACTTATAGAGACTGATTTAATAAACTCAAATTCATGTAAAGGTGATTTCGTACTAAACAGTTTACAGTGTCAAGCCTATGAGCTGCCATTTAATTAGCTCATAAGTCAGAATGACTAGGCTACTAATCTCACTGTCGACTCAGAATTTTCCTTGATTTTAATGAATAAACTTTTCAGTTCTCTACTTTTCTATTATTTTAGCTAGTTAGCAAATTAATTGTACCATCAGTCAGAATGACTACTGCACAGCAGTGCACATTAAATTCAATTTCCTCATTTGAATTTGAGGTGATCGTGATGCTGCGTGATGTTATTGTCTAGTAACTCAATAGTTACAAGTCACAGCGACCCTAGACAGTGACCTTACTGTAGTGTCATAGTCTCCTTAATCTTAAATGACTAATAATACTTTACTGTATAATCATACAATAGTGTTATCAGTTCTTAGGAACTTATTCTGAGTTTACCTACGATTCAGCAGCTACGTAATACACCATTACATGTCACTGCGACCCTAGTTGTTGAGTTCATTGTGAGCTTTAGAGTGTTCCTGATTACCGATAACTTAATCATTTAATGTTTCAATATTTCGTGCATGTTTCCACTAAGGGAAACTGCAAGCCTATTACAACTCTGATCAAGAGTAATTTCTTTCACATCCCACTTAGACAACTATGATGATGCTGCGATGTGATATCCCGTAACAAAACATTACATGTCACTATGACCCAGGATATCGCATCACCGTAGATTCTGTTAGTTTAAATTGGGAGAGTTAAAATCTATAAATATTGTGTAGGCTATAAGCAACATGTTTCATTTGACATGTAAATAGCAAGACTCAAGTTCTTGTAAGTCCTTGATAAATCCGGGACGTTCGTTATGTGTGTACTAACATACTAACATATTAACATACTAATGTACTAATCTTAATATCACTTCGGGATAGGTCAGTACAACACAGTACACTACAACCCTAGAATCCTCCCCCCGGAGTTATGTTGGATATTTCCAACACCGAATACAACACTGTTGTATTCTCATTACTTATTACTAACTATACTAATTATTGTAGTAAGTAAAATTAACAACACGTAGAATTCTCATGTACTAATAATTCCATCTGTACAGTAGGCTAGAATTCTCACGTCACCTGACGCCAGTATTGCGTCAGATTTCCTTACAGTAAACACATTATATCCAATGTATGTGAGAATTAAATTTGATTCTCTATAACTAAGGCATTCTGTATGATAACTAATTGCAGATGAATTGACCTCCAACTAAAAGCCGAATAGAGCGTTGGAGTCATAGCGTTTATCTCGTAATAAAGCTAACGTCACCAGTGAATGCCATGGGGAGACATTAATTCCTCTCCCTTATATATTTACTATTCTTGAATTGGTAAATAATAATAATTTCCTCCTCTAAATAATAAACCCGTCCAGTCTTCAACGTTTCAAGCGTAAATGTGAGAAATATTAATGTTCGTGACATAATTTGTTTTATGAACGCGCGACGCGGCGTGGGTTGAAGAGGACCAACTCAGTACACGTGGAGAGCTGCTCAGAGGCAGACCTGCGCATACCGTACTGACAAGGAGACGCCATTGCCCAGCCACTAGGGCAGACGTTATCCATCCTCAGATGAAAGTCGCCACTGTGAGGCGTGAATAACCTTGCAGATAATATCTTCAGCTAGTGCTGGTGTCAAATAAGGAGCCTTTTAACCTGGTTCTTGACGACACGTGACCAGCCAGCGAAGCGCGCCACTATCCAAGATAGGCCTAGCCGGAGCCTGGGGACGCAAAGCACGGCAATCTTAAAACTTATACAGTGCCCCACAGCTAAGTATATTCCTTTATGTGATGCATCGGGTAAAGAGTTTAGTAGTAGCTGGGTGATTGACCGTTATGACGCACGATAACATCTAATAACAGGTGATTAAATTTTGTCACCTGTAATTCTCAATTTCTTGAATATATAGATTCAGTAGTTAAATTAGTTGCTACTGTAAATATTTGTCTTGCAGCACGAGAGAAGAATTCTCCATGCCGCCTTCTCCCATGTTAATCCGTCTCATTCGTCAGCCGACCGAGTCCAGAGAATAAGAGGAACTTCCATGGCTTGTCTAAAGGAATCGTCATTAAGCTAAGATTTATTTTCTTTCATGATTCTATTGCAATTTCTTATGTGCAGAATTCCTCAGGATTAATATGTGGTTTACTGTAACTCTCATTACTATGCTCATAATCTATGTTCCTATTTATAGTAATGATATCAGTTTCAATATAATTTTTATAGGATTAGATTATTATTAATTGAATTAGTGAACGAACCACACTAATTCCTGGACGTACTTACCTCCAGTATTAACCCCCCAATGTAGGTGCTTGAGGGTTTGATTCATTTAATTATACAGCCCATTAATTATTTCTATGATCATATTTTCTGGTATTTTTATCCATAGTTACTGGTTCATCTAGGAATTATCTAATGATCAGAAATTCTCAGTTTCCCTCTTTACTATAAAAGCGGGTGGTCCTTCGTAATTTAATTTACTACATTAATATTTAAATAATCAGATTCAAGCCCTAAATATCCCACAGCTGTACCCAACACAAGAACAGCCGTACCAAGCACCAGAACAGCCTTACCCATCACGAGAACAGCCGTACTTAGCAAGAGAACAGCCATACCAAGTACGAGAACAGCCGTACCAAGCACAAGAACACCTGAACCCAGCAAGAGAACAGCTGTTCCCAGCACGAGAACAGCCGTTCCCAGCACGAGAACAGCCGAACCCAGCACAAGAACAGTCGTACCCAGCACGAGAACAGCCGTACCCAGCACGAGCACAGTTGTGTCCAGCACTGGTACAACAGCAGCCAGCACCAGCTCAGAAGCAGCTGAACCCAGAGCAGCAGCGAACACCAGCAAAGCTGATGCAAACATCTAAAAACATCGTGTGCGGCGTGAACAGTTAGAACAAGTGTTAAATTTAAGTGTGTACACAGTGTTAAAATTAATGTTGCAGTAATTTTAGTGTACAATAGTTTTCATAAACTGCATTGTAGTACTCAACATACAGCAGAACTACTTTTTATCAACACAGTGCTAACGGCATAATGCACTACAGCACGTATTTACTGTAGAGCATTCACAACTTCACGAAACTTCAACATGGACATAACTCCAATAACAAGGTAAATTTATGAATTACAGTATTTTTTAGTAGAGAAGTAATATATAGGTACAGTATGTAATATGATAATGCATTTTTATTGTGTACAAGAAAAAAAAGGCACTGACACAAACGCCTCTTGAAGGTCACCTCTTGCAACGAATCCAACGAACTGGAGTTGGTCCCATATGGTACGTTGAATCGAGGTTGTACTGTATTGTTAAAATAAAGTCTGGTCATGGGCAACCAAAAAAATAAATATTGTATATGACATACTTTAGCTGTGATGGAGCAATTTGTGCAAGTGCCCGTAATTTGAGAAAATTATGGGCACTAGGCAATGGAGCGCTCGGGGTTCATCGCTCTGCTCAAAATTATGGGGCTTATATATGTGACATATATATTATATGCTACGATCAATCAAACAGTGTTTTTGCTGTTATTACACAATATTCACACATTGTATATTCCCATCTACATATGTGTTCACCATAACGAACCACTAAGTTGGTATGGTGAGCCCAAAAAAACAAGATTGAGCTGCCACACCCAGCCAGCCCTCCCTCACTCCTCCAACACCTTACTCGCCAACATTCCTCCTCCCACCATACTGTTATTGTTTTTATTATATTATTTACCCACATTATGTATAAATATCAACATGTTTTATTCACCATAACTATGCAACTAAGCTGGTATTGTGTCCAAACAGTACAGTGGCCACCATACACTGCATGACAAGTCACACAGCAGACTACAACGCTACGAGTACGACGCCACCTCCCTCACCAAAATGGCTCCTCCCAACATACTCCTGTTGCTGTTATTATACTATATACACACACACATTATACAGTGGGACCTCGTATTACGAGCATCCTTGTTTATGAGTTTTTTGGATTACGAGCAGGATTTGTTCGGAAAATTTACATCAGAATACGAGCATTGCTTCGGAATACGAGGGTGATGATATTCGTACAGGCTGACCTAGCGCGTGGTGGCACTGCAATCGCCCCTCAGTTTACAATGCCTCGTGCCCAGTGACTATCCCGCCTGAATTCTTCACCAGGATTTACAGTGTTCTGTCGGATATTTGGCCATTTGAGCATAAAAGTTGTTATTATATATCTTGCAATGGGTCCCAAGAAAGCCAGTGGTAAGGTTCAACTTAAGAAAATAGTTGTGAGTAGAGGATGTCCCTTCCTCATTAAGAAAATGTGTGAAGTATGTGAAGAACTGCAAAGTTTTGTTGAAAAAACTCAACTAGATAAAGCTGTAGCAGGCTGTTGCATTGACCTTTTAAATGACAATGTGATGTCTTACTACAGACAAGTGTTAAAATGTAGGTTAAAAAAAGTGTCTTTAGACAGATTCTTAGTAAGACAAGCAAGCAGTGAGCCACAAGCAGGTCCTAGTGGTATGCAGGCAAAAAGGGCCAGAGAGTGCACACCAGAGAAGTCCTCACTGCCTGATGTTATAATGGAAGGGGACTCCTGTTCCAAACAGTAACTCCTCGCCTCCTCCCCCCCCTCCTCACCATCTTCCATACACCAATAGCAGTCATCAGCAAGGGTAAGTAATAACTTGAACATAGTTTTGTAGTGTAGATTTCGATGAATTAGGTATAAAATTTAGTTTGAAGTGAGGTTTTTGGGTAGTCAGGAACGGATTAATTCATTTCCTATTATTTTTTATGGGGAAATTAGCTTTAGTTTATGAGTTTTTGGATTACAAGCTGTCTCCAGGAACGGATTAAACTCTTAAACCGAGGTACCCCTGTATATAAGTATCTACATTTGTTTTCATCATAGTGAACCACTAAGCTAGTATGGTGAGCAAAACAAGAGTGGCTGCCACACACTCACGCTACTTCGATTCCCTCCCTCCCTCACCAAAATTCCACCTCCCACAATACTACGCACAGTGCTAATTATCACCACAATCCTGGTCACTAAATCCTGTAAATGAATAATTGACCACACGTTTATTTTGTAAAGGAACATATGAAGTCGTTTGAAGATTCCTAGATGGACAAAATAATGTTGTGGTGCTGTGGCTAGAGCTGTGAACATCTTGAAGAGCATTGATTCACTGACATTTGAACATTGTACACATTCATTATCACACTCAGGCTCTTCTGTAATACTATCATGTCTAAATAATACCAGTTATATATATATTTTGACATTATTCGGTAATGCTGTGGTCACAAGCTGAACAGCAGTGCTGTGAGCTCGTGTTGTGTGCGCCAGCCTTGGTTGCTCACTCAGTACTGAGGCTCTTACACCCGGGAATGTTGCCCACGATTTTTTTTTAAATGGCGTCTGTTTACAAGAGCCCTGAGGAAGCTGATGTGACCCCCATGTATCTGTGGGAGTTTTGAATCATACGCTATACCTGTAAGATCCCTGAGGTGCGTTACGCACCACCCGTCGAGCGCCTACAAGCTCGTTGCGCAGTGCAGTGGTTAAGAATCTCATCTTCCTCAGAGAGCAGAACTTCCATAATGTCTAAATTCATAGCTCTTTTATAAAGCCTTTTGAGAGCATTGATAAGCCCTTAATCCATGGGCTGTATTACAGATGTAGTGTTTAGTGGTAAAGCCATACATGTTATTTTGCCATCAGGTGATGTTAATTTAGCAATGGGGTGAGCTGGGGCATTATCTCTCAACAGCATTGCCTTTACCTCAGCAGGATGAATTCTACACTCTGAATTCTACATCTGCTGCTTTTTTATTTCTTTACAAAAGTGATTCTGGACCAATCCTCAAAAATAATCTGTGCGAACCAGGCATTTTTTGTGTTGTAGATGACAGGTAGTCTGTTCATGCAGTTTTTCAATGCTTTTGGGTTGGCAGATTTCCCAACAATTGCGTACTTTGTTCGGTGACTGCCATCTGCGTTACAGCACAATAATGCTGAAATTCTTTCCCTTCTTTACCTTGCAACCAGGAATACTCTACTCAAGCCTGAAGGCCAAAGTGTTTCTTTGAAGGCAATTTCCAGTTAAAGCCTGTTTCATCTGCATTGTACACTTAAAACTAGCTTAGATTATTAGATATCATGTGCTGAGAAAGTTTATGCTTATATGCATTAGCACTTCCAACATCTTCACTTAATGCCTCGCCACAAATTTTCTTGTTAATGAGTCATACCTCTCTTTAAATCGACATACCCATTCAATGCTAGCCTTGAAATTGTCTATGTTTAACTTTACAGCAAGTCTTTCAGCTGCATTTCTAATAGAATCAACTGAAACAGCAATTCCTTTCGCACCATGCTGTGTAAACCATTTAAATAAAGACGAGTCCAAATCCGTATACTTTACTTAGCAGGCTTCAGTGTTTTCCTGTTGCCTATTGCATCAGTTTGAGCAAAGAATTTCTTAATATTATCCTTCTGTTTTTTTATATCACAAACTGTAGCTTTACCAATTTTGAATTCTTGGGCGAGTCGAGTGAGAGAGTATCCATGCTCTGCTTTCTCTTATCAAGTCAACTTTCTGATAAATTGACAAATGTTTTCTCTTGCTTTATACCTTCAATACCATGAATGCTGCTCTGAGACATCTTGTCAGATTAAATGAGTTCAAACAGTAAAAATTGTTCAAATTTATCACGAAAATCCTTCGCGTGCGAGCCCGACATTTTTACCCCAGGAAGAGGAGAAGCACATGGTGCCAGTCATCTCATCCAGGCCCCACGTGTTGATATGACCTGTGCTTATTTTATAGGCATACTCAAAATTTGATGTACATATTGACTGTTATAAATTGTTTTATTTAAAATATTATTTTTATAATTAGTGAAATATTCTTAGTTTGAAGTTGTATGCATTTTATACAGTATAGTTCTGTATTAACCCTTAAGCTGTGCATGGCATACATATACGACAGGATCTGATGGCAAAGTTCAATTTCTCAAAATTGCTCTAACGCTTTTCAATTTTTTGTGCATACTAGCAAATCCTGCAACTTTGTCTAAATGATCACAAACGTAACTTGAAAAATAAGAAAATAAAAAATAATTACTGTATAAAATTGAATATTGAATACTTCAGATTTTGAGATCAGCTGCAAAAATATAAACTATCACCAATTGTTCATTTGGTGTTATTATGCTCTCAGAATAGTATATGATCTTCATTTTCATAGATTTAGAATATATGTTTTCAGTTTAGTTTACTGTAAAAAAAATCGTCAATGTGGCATTTGAATTATGCGCCAAATTTAGAAAAAAATTGATAACTACAAACGTTTAGGGGTTTGTGAAAAATCCATTCTAATAGGATTGTAGAACAGACAGCTGTGAACGTTATTTGTAAAAATGGTGAGAATCAGTCCGGGTGGTGGTGGATATGTGGGCTGCGGGCCGCTCCAAGCAACAGCCTGGTGGATCAAACACTCACAAGTCAAGCCTGGCCTCGGGCCGGGCTTGGGGAGTAGAAGAACTCCCAGAACCCCATCAACCAGGTATCAGTCAGAAACTGAATTTTTTGAAGCTGACTCAAAGTTTGAGATAATTGAAGTTGAAGTTATCAACAATGAATAAGGTAGTTCTAATTCATTAATTTACTTATATGTTTTAATAAACGTTGTTTGGCATTCGTACTCGAATATGTGAAAGTTGTAGGTCAATATGTATTGAAATGATGTTAAGAAAAAATAACCTCAAAAAACTAAATATAGGGAAAATTAAAATGATTTAGGGGATAAAAATGTATACTTTATAAAAGTGATAAAGCTCTAATCTGGTCCCTAATCATCAAAACCGCCTAAAGAGACAAAGAAAATAAAATTTGAAATCTGTGAAAAACTCGGTAAAAAAAAATTCAAAGTCCCAAGTTCTGCCAGTTGTGACTGATTTATTGGGTGACCAATTTCATTCTATCTTGACATAGTTAGGGATGGGTATGCACTCTCCAGGATGTAGAGGTTACTTCAAAAGGAGATAATAAACAAAGGAGACAAAAAAAAAATGGACATTGCAGAAAGTAACAGATATTAACATTAGGCAATGCATTTTTATGATATATAACAAAATAGAGCATGATAACATACTCATTATTATTGGTATTATTATGTATTACTCGGCAATGCTATACAGACACCAGCTGCATATTTACTTTGTGGACACTTCTTGCTACTATTCTTCTTGTTTGTACATTGGACAAGTGCTTGCATCTCTTTATTACTGCATTATCCCTCAGTTCCAGTTAATAGGAGCTGTTCTCCTTATCAACAAAATGTTCTCCTTTTTAAAAAAAATTGTCTAAAATACATTTCTGAAATTATTGGAATGAAACTTTCATGATGCTTAAGCCAATAAGTTGGAGATTTGTTTAACATTTAATATTAATTTTCACATAATTCAAATACTTTTTGCCCAGCCCCAGCTTTTACAGCCCAGGCTGTAGCAGCTTTAGGGTTAATGTATGTGGTTTGTATTACGTAGGCTGTTAGAGATAGGGGGGAGGCAGCCGAGAACCCACCCATACCCACTTCCACTTTCCTGCCCACCCTCCTTACTCCTGCCCACCCTCCTTTCTCCTGCCCACCCTCCTTACTCCTGCCCACCCTCCTTTCTCCTGCCCACCCTCCTTACTCCTGCCCACCCTCCTTACTCCTGCCCACCCTCCTTACTCATGGCAAACCTCCTTACTTCTGCCCCTCCTCCTTACTCCTGCCCACCCTCCTTACTCCTGCCCACCCTCCTTACTCCTGCATACCTCCTTACTCCTGCCCACCCTCCTTACTCCTGCCCACCCTCCTTTCTCCGGCCCACCCTCCTTACTCCTGGCTGCCCTCCTTACTTCTGCTCAAAGCACAATACCTTAAAAAAATTATTAAATTTTTCAAAAAATTTACTATGTTTTGGTGGGAAAAATTTAGTCATAGAAACCTTAAATTTGTTTTATTTTGCCTAATAGGTAATACTGCTTCCATCTCTGCTCGGCTACCCAGGACGATAGCAAACACAACTTCTGCCCATTAATGATGGTAAGGACAATTTTATTCTTACTGTACTACCAGTGTGTGTGTGTATCATGATATTGTCATTAACTAGTGATGGTAAGTATATTTATTATGTTGTCATTAACTAGTGATGCTGAGTGTATTAACCCTTTAAGTGCGCAACACATCATATGATGGGTTGAGTGACTTGCAGTAACTTGCGTTCCACATCATATGATGCATTGGAGTACAACGCAAGATTTGAAAGGCCCCGCGGGGTAGTGGGGGCTCCCATACGCTGCTTAGGGGCTATAGTAAACAGACGCCATTTTGTAAAAAAAATCCAGCTGACGCTACCATCGCGTGGGAGGCATCAGTTACCCAGCAGCCACCATGTCGAGCGCACGGCCGAATGCTTCCCGGGCTCGCACCACGTAATCACTCGCCCAAGAGCAAATAACCAGTGAATTATTTTCTGATGGTGAGGAAAGTGATTTTGATGACTGACATTGATAAAGACTAAACACACAATTGACCGATGATAGTAGCACGGACAGTGAAAATGAGATACAGCCTCCTCCCATGGCGAGGCCTATACGCTCACCCATACCACCTCACCCAGTGTCTACTTCCAAGGTGTTACTGGGAGAGAATTTGTCGCGTCAGCAGCGTCTCGCCCAGCCAAGCGCCACCGCATGGAACAACATGAGGCACCAAGAGTAGTGTAGTGATGGTGATGTTCTCGGGTAGTGTACTCACCTAGTTGTACTCACCTAGTTGTGCTTGCGGGGGTTGAGCTCTGGCTCTTTGGTCCCGCCTCTCAACTGTCAATCAACAGGTGCACAGGTTCCTGAGCCTATTGGGCTCTATCATATCTACACTTGAAACTGTGTATGGGGTCAACCTCCACCACATCACTTCCTAATGCATTCCATTTGTCAACCACTCTGACACTAAAAATGTTCTTTCTAATATATCTGTGGCTCATTTGGGCACTCAGTGTCCACCTGTGTCCCCTAGTGTGTGTTCCCCTTGTGTTAAATAGCCTGTCTTTATCAACCCTGTCGATTCCCTTGAGAATCTTGAATGTGGTGACCATGTCCCCCCTAACTCTTCTGTCTTCCAACGAAGTGAGGTTTAATTCCCGTAGTCTCTCCTTGTAGCTCATACCTCTCAGCTCGGGTAATAGTCTGGTGGCAAACCTTTAAACCTTTTCCATTTTAGTCTTATGCTTGACTAGATATGGACTCCATGCTGGAGCCGCATACTCCAGGATTGGTCTGACATAAGTGGTATATAATGTTCTGAAAGATTCCTTACACAAGTTTCTAAAGGCCGTTCTTATGTTAGCCAACCTGGCATATGCTGCTGATTTATGTTATCCTCTTGATATGAGCTTCAGGGGACAGGTCTGGTGTGATATCAACCCCCAGGTCTTTCTCTCTGACTCTTGAAGTATTTCATCTCCCAAATGGTACCTTGTATCTGGTCTCCTGCTTTCTACCCCTATCTTCATTACATTACATTTGCTTGGGTTAAACTCTAACAGCCATTTGTTTGACCATTCCTGCAGCTTGTCCAGGTCTTCTTGAAGCCTCAAGCTGTCCTCCTCTGTCTTAATTCTTCTCATAATTTTGGCGTCGTCAGCAAACATTGAGAGGAATGAGTCTATACCCTCTGGGAGATCATTTACGTATATCAGAAACAGGATAGGTCCAAGTACAGAGCCCTGTGGGACTCCACTGGTGACTTCACGCCAGTCTGAGGTCTCACCCCTCACTGTAACTCTCTGCTTCCTATTGTTTAGGTACTCCCTTATCCACTGGAGCGCCCTACCAGTTACTCCTCCCTGTTTCTCCAGCTTATGCATCAACCTTTTATGGGGTACTGTGTAGTGTGGTGATGTTCACGTGCTTCCACCTTATGTGCACGTAGCGGCCGTACTGTGCGTAGACGGGCTTCAGCTCCTGGTCCACTGTGTACATCACTTCCTCGCCGTCGTGCCCCTGTTGCGTCTTGCAGGACACCAGGTGTACTAGTGTGGAGTGAGGGTGCTGGTTTTATTCCTCGAATTCCTGCCTTTGACAATAAAGATGGGATTACCGAGTTTTTCCCTGATAATGGAGAGGATATGAGTGAATTTTACACTCATATCCTATTTTATTTTACAGCATTCTATGATGAGCCGCTCATGGAATATATTGTACACCAAACGAACCTTCATGCAGCTCATCTCATTAGAAGAGAGATAACAGAATTTTCACGATTGCAACATTGGAATACCACCAATGTAGGTGAAATGTATGTGTTTTTAGCAATATGTATGTTGATGAAGCACTGTGTCAAACACGCTATCACAGATTACTGGAGCAAACATCTGACTATTTCAACACCTTTCTTAGGGAAATATATATCCCGAGATAGGTTTCAGATACTCCTCAGGTGTCTGCATTTTGCAAGTAATGAGGACCGGACAGAGGATGATAGACTTTGGCGAGTGATACACTTTATGAATGAAGTGATTGATAAGTTCAGAGATTTTTACGTACCAGCACAGAAGCTGGTGATTGACGAATCCTTTGTGCTTTTCAAAGGATATGTTTCATTCAAGCAGTATATTCCCTCCAAACGAAACAGATTTGGATTGAAATTCTTTGTACTGTGTGACTGTGAAACAGGATACGTGTTACACATGATTCTGTATTCAGCTAGCGATGTAAACATTCCCGGTAACGACGAACATGGTTTCTCCGGTAGTGTGAAGTCACTGATGGCACCATGGATGAACAAGGGCCACATCTTATACACAGATAATTACTATACACGTCCATTGCTAACTAAGTTTTTGGTTGAAAATAGAACTGTATTGGTTGGCACAGTAAAGGCACGAAGGAGGGAAATGCCAGTGTTTGATGGTAGACTTGCAGTTGGTGAGTGCCAGCTACAGAAATGTGATCAAATACTCTCAGTTCGGTGGAAAGACAAGAGAGAAGTGAACATGCTGACAACCGTTCATGAGGGTACAATGGTGAACAGTGGCAAGGTGAACTGTGTAACGAAAGAACCAGTATATAAGCCAGATTGTGTTCTTGACTATAATATCAACATGCGTTTGATTGATAAGGCTGACATGATGATTGGCACTATCGAGTGTGTGCGGAAAACATTGAAATGGACGAAAAAAGTGTTTTTCCATCATGTTGACATGAGCATGTTGACCTGCTATAATATGTATCTGGTGAAAACTGGACGTAAACCTAGTTTCCGTGCGTTTACTTTTACACTTGCAACACAGTTATTAGCAAAGTTTGGTAAAGATGTCCCTGGCATGCAAAGACCAATCATGAACCCAGTGTTGCAGCATGCTGCAACACCCAGGCTTGCTCACATGGAGGCCTTTCAGCAACACAGACTAAAACATTTGCCACCAGCTGGAAAGCGTGCAATAGGCCAACGTGAATGCCCAGTATGTAAAACAACAAAAAGGAAAGTACAGAAACGTAAAGTGGTGCAAACATGGTGTGAAGCGTGTGCAGTCCCATTGTGTGCTGTCGACTGCTTCAACGACTACCACTCTCCAAGAATTCTAAATGTGCAATAATAGTGCAAAAACCTGTACATAGTGCGTGCTTGTGTGTACATATAATAATGAACATTGTGATTACATAATATAATGGCGTAATGGAAAACATTTGTGTGCACCTGTGTATACTCGATGTATGTAACATTTATTGACAATGACTGTGATGTAACATTATGTGCAACACAATTAGTGACTAATATTGCTAATAAAATAGGCCTAAACACTGTAAATAATGCCGCGAAAATAAATTCGTGGCAACTCTGGCTGCTTGAAGACCGCGCGCGACGCCTCTGGGACACGTTAAATACATGGATGGCGATATACTAAAGAAATTGTTCATGACTTTTGTTAGGCCAAAGCTAGAATATGCAGCTGTTGTGTGGTGCCCATATCTTAAGAAGCACATCAACAAACTGGAAAAGGTGCAAAGACATGCTACTAAGTGGCTCCCAGAACTGAAGGGCAAGAGCTACGAGGAGAGGTTAGAAGCATTAAATATGCCAAAACTAGAAGACAGAAGAAAAAGAGGTGATATGATCACTACGTACAAAATAGTAACAGGAATTGATAAAATCGACAGGGAAGACTTCCTGAGACCTGGAACTTCAAGAACAAGAGGTCATAGATTTAAACTAGCTAAACACAGATGCCGAAGAAATATAAGAAAATTCACCTTCGCAAATAGAGTGGTAGACGGTTGGAACAAGTTAAGTGAGAAGGTGGTGGAGGCCAAGACCGTCAGTAGTTTCAAAGCGTTATATGACAAAGAGTGCTGGGAAGACGGGACACCACGAGCGTAGCTCTCATCCTGTAACTACACTTAGGTAATTACACTTAGGTAATTACACCGTGTATGACCGATCTTGCAGGGTGTGACGTCATCGCCCATCTTGTCGGCTCAATTACGTCGTCGGTAAGATCAATTGAATTTTTTTTTCTCGTGGTCAGGGAACACGACTTAACAGGTTAGGAAGAAAAAATATATTTTTTTTTTTTGGTATGCGCCTGTGGGTGACAAATGCTAAATAGCCCGGAGCCACACAAGGGTTAATCTTGGTGTTTTCATTACCCAGTGATGGTGAGTGTATTCATCATATTGGCATTACCCAGTGATGTTGATTGTATTAGTCATGGTATTATTAACCAGTTTTGTTGAGTGTATTAACCCTCTGAAATGCATTAGCGCCTAATTTCGCTCGATCAAGGGGTGCGCATAACACCTTAACCACTGCACTGTGCCAAACGACAAATGCTTTTCGCCAATAACTGTTCCCACCGACAAAAGTTTTTTTTATTCGTACACGGTCAAAACACGCTCGTGGTAGGTTGGATACAGAATGAACTCTTGGGACCTCCAGTGAGAGGCAGCTTTCTTTGAAAAAAATTCCCAGAATGTCCTAGGGCTGCTGGCTGGGTTAGTATTGAGTGAGTAACCATGGGGTGGTGCACGTGCCTCTGGCTCCCAACACCTGTCCGACGCAGTGTTGAAAGATCACTCTCTGTCGGTGAAATTCAGACCTTATAGCTTGAAGAACATAAGGGTCATGATATTGATGAAGCTAGGTGCAATAAGGACCTAACACAAAGGTTGGATGCAAGTGATACCGCACCTATTAGGACGACACAGCGAGCGTATCCAGTTGTAGCTGTGAACGCCACCCATGCCCACTTATGCCATCTCCAATTTATATAGGTGATACATAGATGAATCATTTTCTGGGTTCAGTGATGATGCATCTGATACAAGTAGCATAGATGAACAGTGTTAGCGGTTTCCATGGTGGTGTTTTCCATAGATATTTTCAAGATTAGCTGAATCTCTTCCAGAATGGCTGAATCTCTTCCAGATTGACTGACACTTGCCATAAATGACTGAATCTTCCAGTCAGGGACCTTACAAAGCAGTATTTTCAAGACTACCTTACTCATTACAAGCTTGGCTACATACCACTTACAAGTACTAAAGCCAAGGGTGTACGTGAGTGCGTTATTTGCAAGCACACAGAACAAAGAAACAGCGAAAATCTATCTGTACCTGGTGCAACGAGAGCGAAGTCGCGCTTTGTACCATGGACTACTTCATTGATTATTAATCGCTTCTGAAGTACTGATTGTGTAATACAGTGTGTTAGTGTGTAAATAGTGTGTGAAACTATACATATTGTAATCTTAGTGAATTTTTAGCAAGTAATATTGCAACAATAAACATTGTGGATACATTACTGACACACAGTATCACAGTTCCATGGAACAATATGAACGTTCTGTTGTATACATATTGTAAATAACAAAAATATGCATCATATACAATAAAAAAACTAATAAAACCGCATTGGAAATACATAGAACAAATAATTGAAAATATATTTGTGGCAACTCACAATGCTTGAATGGCCTGCACGCTTGTTTCTGGGAGTTTCTGGTACGGGCGACCAGCCATGATGACGTCACAGCGCACCTTGTCCACGTCCCCACAGCCAAAGTAAGTGGAATTTTGTATTTATTTTTACATAGACATACATGTTCAGGGTTAAAAAAACATTTTTTGGGGAACACTTGATTTCATGTGCACGGGGAATGTCACAATAAACTCGGCGCATCACAGTGGTTAAGGCACTCGTAGGTATATTGTAGGGTTCAAAACTTGGGTACAAGATGGATTCCTGAGGTGTTTGCCAGCTTGAAAAAAATTCCCAGCATTCCCCACGGTTGTGGGCAGGCTCATATTCAAGGTAGCAACCATTTTGTATGTATCCATATTGAGCTCCCAGTCTCTAGTTGGCCATGTTTTTGAGAAAACACTCTCTGATGTTGAAATACAGGGCATATTCCTTGAAGATGAGCATGCCAGTGATTTTGATAACTCAAATCTGGAAAAAGACCTAAGACAGGTGTCTGATACTAGTGATACGGATATTGAAGTGAACGATGTGGAGAGTGTGTACAGTACACAGCTCTCACAGCCATACCCTACCCTAGGTCATCACCATCAGTGGAACAACACAAATGAATTTTTGTATGTTCTACTGAACATTTAGCGCCAAATGCAATTTGTTCGGATTATCCGGGAATGCTTTAGAGTAGGGTTCGTTAGAGTGAGGATGCACTGTAATTGAATCACTAATATGCTCACAATACTTTTTGAGTATAGCGATGGATCACATTTTATTATATAAATATATCACACTACACACTATTGAATAATATTACTCGAAAAAAAAATCAAAGACATTAAAATTTTTAAGTAATAATATTTTTGTGGCAACTCCCGCCTGACAGCTCGGGTGGAGCTGACTGCCTCCGATGATTACTCTGTCATCGCCTCACGTTTGCCAGACTTCCTCACCCTATTGTGGTCAAAATATGTCACAAATTATTTTCTATTTTTCCCATGATCAGGAAACACAAATGAACACTTTTATAAGACGTGTTGCAGGCTAAAATCGCAAGAGAGCAGCCCAAGGGTTAGCAAAATCCAACTAATAATATCAGGGGTTTCGCGGCCTGATGAGGGTATCGACATCATAAAACCAAAACACGCTGAGTCCCTGATGAAGGTAATACCGTCATCAAATAATGCATTTTTAAAAATCCCATTTATTGTCCGAATATTATGGGACTGGTTTTAAATGTGCCCCTATATATTGTGAACAGTTTGATAGCAAAATGAATGACGTAGCATGAAAATTGTGGTTAGAAAGCTGAAAAGAGTACAGTTCATCCTCACTAACGAACCCCGTTCTAGCGAATTCCCAGAAGATCCGAACAAATTTAATTAGGTACTAAATGTTCAGTGGAACATACAAATGTTTGATTAAGCGAGGATTGTTCGTCCAAGCAGTCACCGAGACCGAGCGTCGGAGGTGGCTGTCTTCATCTATGATTCGCCAAAGTGTAAACAGTTATACAGTGTTTTATTATGCTTATCCATTGTTTCTAGGGATAAATGGTTGAAGGATGATAAAATGGTATCAAGGGTCATTGGTGAGAGTTGTTGTCAGGGGGGGCAAGTGGTGTCAGTAGTTAGGGTTTATTGTTAGGGGGGGGCAGGTGGTGTAAGTTATTCTCATGGAAGGCAGGTTGTCAGTGGTGTAAGTTGTCAGGGAAGCTGGAGTAATAGTGGTGTCAGGGGAGGCAGGTTGTGTCAGTGGGGAAAGTTGTCAGGGAAGATAGAGTAACAGTGGTGTCAGGGGAGGCAGGTTGTGTCAGTGGAGAGCTCTGGCTCGAGTTATCATGTAAATGGCAACACGTCAAGTTTTGTGAAATATATGATAAAGGCACAAAAAAATTTATACCAAAACAGAGATGCAGAAGTAGGAAACAGGATTGGTTCAATAGAAATTGCAAGAGGGCTATAGAGACCAAAAGACACAAAAATGGAATCAATACAGGAAGAGGCCGAACCCCCAAACATACCAGCAATACAAAGATGCGAGAAACAACTACACGGCAGTGAGGAGAGAGGCAGAAAAAAATTTTGAAAAAGGGATTGCAGACAAATGTAAAACAGAACCAGGTCTATTCTATAAATTCATAAACAACAAATTGCAGGTAAAGGATAATATTCAGAGGTTGAAAATGGGAAGATTCACGGAAGATGAAAAGGAAATGTGTGAAACACTAAACGAAAAGTTCCAAAGTGTGTTTGTACAAAATGAAATCTTTAGGGAACCAGATACAATAAGAATTCCAGAGAACAACATATAGCACATAGAGGTGTCTAGAGACGAAGTGGAAAAAATGCTCAAGGAGCTAAGTAAGAACAAAGCAGTTGGTCCAGATGGAGTTTCACCATGGGTTCTGAGAGAATGTGCACCTGAGCTCAGCATTCCACTTCAACTGATTTTTCAGGCATCCCTGTGTACAGGAGCAGTAGCTGATGTGTGGAAAAAGGCTAACATAGTTGCAATCTACAAAAGTGGAAACAGGGAAGACCCCCTTATTTACAGACCTGTATCATTGACAAGTGTAATAGTCAAAATATTGGAAAAAATAATTAAAACTAAATGGGTAGAACACTTGGAGGAAAACGACATAATATCAGACAGTATGGTTTTCGATCTGGAAGATCCTGTGTAACGAACTTGCTCAGTTTTTATGATCGAGCCACAGAGATTTTACAGGAAAGAGATGGTTGGGTTGACTGCATCTATCTGGACCTAAAAAAGGCTTTCGACAGAGTTCCCCATAAGAGGGTGTTCTGGAAACTGGAACATATTGGAGGAGTGAGAGGTAAGCTACTAACATGGATGAAAAATTTCCTAACTGACAGAAAAATGAGGGCCATAATCAGAGGCAAGGTATCGGATTGGAGGAATGTCACGAGTGGAGTACCTCAGGGTTCAGTTCTTGCACCGGTAATGTTCATTGTCTACATAAACGATCTACCAGTAAGAATACACAATTACATGAACATGTTTGCTGATGATGCTAAGATAATAGGGAAGATAAGAAACTTAGATGATTGTCATGCCCTTCAAGAAGACCTGGACAAAATAAGTATATGGAGCAACACTTGGCAAATGGAATTTAATGTGAACAAATGCCATGTTATGGAATGTGGAATTGGAGAACATAGACCCCACACAACCTATAAATTATGTGAGAAATCTTTAAAGAATTCTGATAAAGAAAAGGATCTAGGGGTGGTTTTAGATAGAAAAATGTCACCTAAGGACCACATTAAGAACATTGTGCGAGGAGCCTATGCTACACTTTCTAACCTTAGAATTGCTTTTAAATACATGGATGGAGAAATACTAAAGAAATTGTTCACAACTTTTATTAGACCAAAGCTGGAATATGCAGCGGTTGTATGGTGCCCATATCTTAAGAAGCACATCAACAAACTGGAAAAGGTGCAACGACATGCCACTAAGTGGCTCCCAGAACTGAAGGACAAGAGCTACGAGGAGAGATTAGAGGCATTAAATATGCAAAAACTAGAAGATAGAAGAAAAAGAGGCGATATGATCACTACGTTCAAAATAGTAACAGGAATAGATAAAATTGATAGGGAAGAATTCCTGAGACTCGGAACTTCAAGAACAAGAGGTCATAGATTTAAACTAACGAAACAAAGCTGCTGGAGAAATATACGAAAATTCACTTTTGTAAACAGAGTGGTAGACGGTTGGAACAAGTGAGAAGGTGGTGGAGGCCAAAACCGTCAGTAATTTCAAAGCATTATATGACAAAGAGTGCTGGGGAGACGGGACACCATGAGCGTAGCTCTCATCCTGTAACTACACTTAGGTAATTACACATATACACACAATGGGGCCTCGACTTCCAATGCTAATCCGTTCCCAGAGACGAATCGGAAGTCGAAATATCGGAAGTCGAAGCAAATTTTCCCATAAGAAATAAAGGGATTTGAATTAATCCGTTCCCCACCCTCCAAAATATTAACATAAAAATACATTTTATACTGAATACAATGTTTTTTTCAAACTACAATACAGTACTAAAGTTACTCTTACCTTTATGGAGGGCTCTTGATGGCGTATGGAAGATGGTGATGGGGGAGGAGGAGAGTTATTACTGTTTGGAAGGAGAGTCCCCTTCCATTATTACATCAGGCAGTGATGTTTTCTCTGGGGTACTCTCTCCTACGTTTTGCCTAAATACCACTAGGACCTGGTTGTGGTTCAGTGCTTGTTTGTCTCACTACAAATTTGTCAAGAGACATTTGTTTTTCCCTTCTTTTTAACGTTAGTCGGTAATGATGCATCACAGTGTCATTGAATAGGTTAAGGCAGTGACAAACTGCAGCTTGATTTGGGTGAGTCGTTTCAGCAAAGGTTTGCAATTCTTCCCAAATTGCACACATTTTCTTAATTTTTGAGGAAGAAACATCCTCTACTGGCACATCCTCCCCTGAAGAAATTTCCTCAGCTACCTCTTTTTGCTGCTCCTTTTGAAGGGCTTGGAATTCTTCGGTGGTCAGTTCTTCGTTGTGTTCTTCCACCAACTCCTCCACATCAGCACCATCCAACACCAAACCCAATTGCCGACCCAGAGAAACAATTTCCTCAACGAGAGGCACTTCAGGTTCAGGCTCAAACCCCTCAAAGTCTCATTCTGCAACACATTCAGGCCACAGTTTTCTCCAGCCAGAGATCATGGTTCTTACAGTCACTTCTTGCCAGGCTTTGTCAACAAGTTTTAAAGCACTACAAATGTTAAAATGGTTTTTCCAGAACTCTTTGAGGGTGAGGTTTGTGGCATCCGTCACTTCGACACATCTCCAGAAAAGTGCCCTTTCATAGAGTTTCTTAAAATTGGCAATGATTTTCTGGTCCATAGGCTGAAGTAGAGGAGTGGTGTTGGGAGGAAGGAACTTTATTGTAAGAAACTTAAATTCCTCATCCAATGAATACTCCAAGCCTGGAGGATGGGCAACAGCATTATCGAGGAGAAGCAGGGCCTTGAGTGGCAAACTGTTCTCCTGCAAATATTTTTTGATGGCAGGGCACACCACCATATTCACCCACTCCATAAAAAATTGCCTAGTCACCCATGCCTTAGCATTAGCCTTCCACATCACACACAATTATTATTATTGTCTATTGTATTATTGTCTTTTTTTCTTTTTACTCCCATGTTCCATAGTACACTGGCTTTGCCTGTGTCCTCTAGTATTAACTTCATTATCCAGTGTTCCTAAGTGTATCTCTATTTAAACTACCTCAGTTTGTTTTAGTGTAACTTTAGTATTCAAATATAGTGTACTTATAATAGTATAGTAAGCAAGCTTTTCATCTTATAGATTTCATAATTGTTTTTTTACTTTTTTGGTCATCTATTGTTATTAATTATTCTAGTTAATTTTTTACATTCCTAGTTCCCATTAAGTTTTTTTTTTTTTTTCTTCTTTTTACTTAAAATTACCATTAAGTTTATTTTACTTTAGAATTTTTAATCTACTTTTTTCTTTGTTTTCTATTTTGTAATTTGCCATTCTTGCCTTGTTTTCCTGCAAACAGCCTTTTTATGCAGACAAGTACATAGACCCAGAACTAAACCTCTTATCCACTATCTATGACAATCATCACTTCAATGATCAAAATTGCAGATATTTTACAGCACATGATGTAAACAATGTATTAACAGATAATCACAATATCTCTGTAATCAACTTGAACGTTAGATTCCTAGGTAAACACTTCGATGATGTTAGTGCCTTGATTGAAACTATTGACAACAAATTCTCTTTTATTATACTTACTGAAACGTGGTTGAAAGAGGATAATACTCAACTCTTTAACATGCCTAACTACTCGGCAATTCACAACTGTCGTCAAATGCAGAGAGGTGGTGGTACTGCTCTTTACTACCACCAAGAACTAACATGCTTAAAAATAATTAGAACTAGAGACTGCTGTGGGGAGTATATCTTCGCCAGTTTCAGAGTCAAGGGTGCCGAGTCTGTCCTGTCTGTGGGTGCAGTCTATAGAATTCCTAACACTGATGTGTCTGAATTCAACTCAAACCTTAGAAATCTAATACTAGATAACAGATTGAACAAAACCATCTAATTATCGCAGGGGACTTTAATATTGACCTCTGCGAGCCTGAACACCCTACTGCTGTTACCTTCCTCAACTGTATGAATTCCTGCTTCCTCATACCCTTAATCACTAGACCAACTAGAATCACTGATAGTACTGCTACGACTCTAGATCACATCTGGACCAACATAACCTCTCCGCTTACTTCAGGCATAATCACCGATAGCACTACAGACCATTACCCCACATTTCTCTTAACTAACATTAGCAAACCACCTCTAGAGACAAGGGAGTTAAGCTTTAGGCTGCACAATGAAACTGCTATAAACAATTTTATAACTGCTGCTGATAATGTCAACTGGGAGTCCGAGTTAGGTAACATAGAGGACATCAACCTAGCAGTGCAATCTTTTCTACAAACAACTCTTAGCCTTTATAACACCCACTGTCCTATGCTTACAAAACAAGTCACAAGCAAAAGGCTTAACAATCCTTGGCTTACAAAAGGAATACTTAAATCCATTAACAAAAAACACGACCTTGAGAAGAAGTATAGGCTAGGAACAGTCTCCAAAGAATTCTCAAAGAATTACTCATTATTGCTATCTAAAATAATTAGACGAGCCAAAACTAAACACTATGAAGATAAATTTACCCAAATAAAGAGCAACATTAAAAAAACTTGGAGCACAATTTCACAAATATTGGGATCAAAGAAGATTTTAAATAACAAACCAACACTCCTTTCCAATAACGTTGGTCAGCTTTCAGCCTCTGATTCTGCTATTGAGTTCAATAGGTTCTTCTCTTCCATTGGGTCATCCCTTGCAAATGATATTCCATCTTCCTGTACTGATGTTAAGGACTATCTTACAGGTAACTATCCACAGTCTCTGTACCTAAAGCCTACTAGTTCCACTGATGTCAATGAAATAATCCTTTCCCTTAAAACCAAGTCTAGTGCCCTCGAGGAGATACCAACTTTAATTTACAAAAAAGCCTCCAGATCTCTAGCCCCTGCTATTGCATTGCTCTTCAACAAGTCACTTGAACTCCAAACCTTTCCTGACATTCTAAAAAAAGCAAGAGTAACCCCTGTCCACAAATGTGGTGATCTCACAGATGTTAACAACTACAGACCTATATCAATCCTGCCTAACTTGTCAAAAATATTCGAAAAACTAATCTACAAGCAGCTTTACTCTTTTCTAGCCAAACACAATATACTTAACTCTTGTCAATATGGCTTCAGACCCAAAAAAAGCACTAACGATGCACCTATTAGTATGATTAACTTAATTCACGCAACTCTTGATAAAAAGGAGTTTCCTGTTGGGTTATTTGTGGACCTGCGTAAGGCTTTTGACACTGTCAACCATCAAAACCTTCTTCTTAAATTACATCATTATGGAGTCAGAGGACACTCCCTGCAATACCTCAAATCTTATCTTACTGACAGGCTCCAGTTTGTTTCTGTGAATAATACAATTTCTCCCACCCTACCCATCAACATTGGTGTTCCTCAGGGCAGCATACTTGGCCCTCTCCTCTTTCTCATCTACATTAATGACCTTCCAAATGCCTCCCAACACCTCAAACCAATTCTATTTGCTGACGACACAACCTTCATTTACTCCAGTCCTGACTCCCTTGCTCTAAATGCCACAGTAAATACTGAGCTAAATAAAGTCCATCTTTGGCTAACTGCCAACAAACTCACCCTCAACATTGACAAAACTTTCTATATTCTGTTTGGCAATAAATCCTCTAATCAAATAAATCTCAAAATAAACAATACCCAAATTTGTAACAAATTAGATGGCAAATTCCTTGGCATTCTCATTGACCACAAGCTGAATTTCCAGGGACACATTCTAAATATATCAAAAAAAGTTTCAAAAACTGTTGGCATTCTTTCTAAGATCAGATATTATGTACCCCGCCCTGCCCTGGTTACTCTCTCTTACTCCCTCATCTATCCATACCTCAACTATGGTATTTGTGTTTGGGGTTTTACTACCCAAAATCATTTACGTCCTCTAATTACCCAACACAAAGCTGCTATTAGGACAATATCCAACTCTGGCCCCAGACATCACTCGGTACCCTTACTCAAATCTCTGAATATGTTAGATATTAAGTCACTGCACATTCTCTCTTGTGTATTATACATATATAAAACGCTGAACTGTAATGCCAATCCTAACCTCAAAAGCTTCATTGAAGGTTGTAACAGAACCCATGAGCACCACACCAGAAATAAATACAGTTTTGATATTCCTAGAGTACGACTTAATCAAACTAGAAATGCTCTACAAATCAAGGGACCCAGAATGTGGAATGACCTTCCCAACCATGTTAAAGACTGTACCTCTCTCAACCAGTTTAAGATAAAAACTAAACACTACCTAATAAATTCCCTGTAACCTACCTCACTCCTCTATTGTCAACCCATGTCTGTTATATTTTTTTAATCAACACTGTTTGTCAACCTATTGTATTTGTGCTGCTTTTTCAGTCATGTTCCCCCCCTTTTTTTTTTTATCTTTATTTGTATTTGTTCTCAACACTTTTTATTCTTTATGCTCAATTAGTATTAAGTTCTAGATATTAATGTTTTTCTTGCCCGAAACGCATTGCGTAATAGTGGCTTTAGGCATTGTATGTACTAGCTCTATCTATATATCAATCCATTAATGTAACATCACTTGTATGTATGTACCTTACCTGAATAAACATATTTATTTATTTATTTATTTATTTACAATTTGTGTTTCTGCACATTATATTTTTTGAAAACCCTTGGATTTTCGGAATGATACACAAGCAAGGGTTTAATTTTCAAATTGCCACTCGCATTACCACACAACACAAGAGTAAACCGATCTTTCATAGGCTTGTGTCCAGGCAATGATTTCTCCTCTTTGGTAATGTATGTTTTCTTTGGCAATCTTTTCCAGAATAGCCCTGTCTCGTCACAATTAAACACTTGTTGTGGTAGGTATGCCTCACTCTGCACAAAATCTTTTAATTCGCCAATGAATCTTTCAGCCGCTGGTTTGTCTGCGCTGGCAGCCTCCCCATGCCTCACAACACTATGAATTTCACTTCTTTTTCTAAATTTCTCAAACCATCCCCTGCTCGCCTTAAACTCTTTTACTTCTGCATCACTCGTTCCAGGGGTTTTCTTTAAAAGGTCTTCATGCAATTTTCTTGCCTTTTCACAAATGATGGCCTCCGAAACGTTATCACCCACTAACTCCTTGTTGTGTATCCAAATTAATAATAACTTTTTAACATCCTCATGTGTTTGTGTTCTATGTTTCGTGATTATTGGTACGCCTTATGCCACTTTAGCACTCATGATATCCTTTTTCTTAGCCAGTATGGTGGATATCGTTGACTGAGATTTGTTGTACTGCCTAGCCAGTTCACCTACCCGCACACCGTCTTCATATTTACGAATGATCTCTTGTTTTTGCTCTATGGTCATTCTTACATGGGATCTCATATGTTGAGCCTTACCACTGACTTTCCTGGGACTCATGTCACGATAGATAATAATTACTTTAATGTTCAAAATGCAAAAAATCACCACAAAAGCGAAATTTCTTATAGGCGCGATCGTCACTAAGCGGGTAGCTATAGTAAACTGAGGCAGGTTGGACCGGGTGACCGGGAACCACGCGCTCGGCCGACCCGAACGTGTACCAACAAATATCGGATGTCGACGACACCATCAGATGTCGAGTCGCATTTTTTTATGAAATTTATATCGTAACTCGAATTTATCGTAAATAGGGGCAATCAGATGTCGAGGTGCCACTGTATATATATATATATATAATCACTAAGAACTCTTTGACCCGGCCAGGATTCAAACCCATGCCGTCCAGGATCACCCCTAAACGTACATAGTACCATGACCACCGCACCAATGATCGTCTATAAGGATTGGTCAATCTTGGCGCTTATTAGCCCTTCAATTGCGCATCGCATCATATGATGCTTTGACCGACTTGCAGTAAATTGCGCATCGCATCATGTGATGCTTTGGAGTACTACGCAAGATTTAAACGGCCCACGGATACACGGGGTTCACCACACCTTCATCGGGGCTTTTGTAAACAGACGCCATTTAAAAAAAAATCGTGGGCCAAACTCCCGGGTGTTAGGGGCCTCAGTATTGAGTCAGCTACCAAGCCTGACGCACGCAGCATGAACTCACAGCACTGCTGTTCAGCTTGTGACCACAGCATCACCTAAAAATGCCATAATATACTTGTTCATGCTATTATGTAGCGATGATATTTTTACAGACGACCCCTGACTGTGATAAAACTGACCAGGGTTCTGATAATAGCAGGATTGTGGTGATATTTGGCGCTGTGCGCCATGGAGGGAGGAGTAATGCTGTGGGAGGGAGGATGGTGGCATTGTCTTTTGAGTGTGTGTGGCCACCTTTTATTGACTGCACTCACCATACCAGCTTAGTGGTTCGCTATGGTGAACACAAATGTAGATACTTATATATAACGTGTGTATTGTGTGAGATAACAGCGAGAGTAGGAGGTTGGGAGCCGCCATTTTGGTGAGGGTGGAGCGTCGTCTGCAGGACTTATCATGTTGTTTACTGATGACCACGATGGTCTTTGGGCACCATACCAGTTTACTTGTACAAGTATGGTGAATAAAACAGGTAGATATTTATATATAATGTGTGCATATAGCGTAATAACACCACACAGTATTGTTGTAGGAGAAATATTAGTGCGTCTGGCCTTGAGGGCGGCAGCCATCAGTTGACTGTGTGAGTAGCAACGTCTTTACTCACCATACAGGCTTAGATGTACAGTTATGGTGAACAAAACATGTAAATACTTATATATAACATATGTATATAAAAGCAAAAACAGTATGGAGAATGGAGTGGGTGGAGAATGGTGGCAAGTCAGGTGAGGTGAGGTGAGGGAGGGAGTGGCAGCCAGTGGCAGCCAGTCACTGCCTGCCACTGCCACTGCCACTCAGCATACCAACTTAGTGGTTCGTCATGGTGAACAAAACATGCAGATACTTATATATAACCTGTGTATATAGTGTAATAACCGACAAAGTATTTGTTCACTGTTTGATGAACATAATTGAATCAACAATATGCACACCATATTTTTGAGTACAGCGATGATTCACTCATTTTATTATATAAATATATCACACTATTGAATAATATTACAGCAAAAAAACTACGAAAAATCAATCAGAGACATTGAAATAATTAGGTAATTATCTCTGTGGCAACTCTGGCCTAACAGCTGGCGAGCAACAGACCGCCTGGGATTCACGCTCAGTCAGCGCCTGATTTTTGCCAGAATTCCCTGCCCTATAGTGGGCAATATATGCCACTTACGATTTTTTTATCAATTTTCCCTTGATCAGTGAACACAAATTAACAGGTTAGGAAGAAAAAATAATTTTTTTTTTTTTTTTTTTTGGTATGCGCCTGTGGGTGTCAAATGGTATATAGCTATGCGCCATTTAAGGGTTAACTAAGTCCCTGACTGAGTTCTTAGTGATATATGGCTTGCGTGTTCATGCAGCTTTCTCACATATATATATATATATATATATATATATATATATATATATATATATATATATATATTATTAAATATGACCGAAAAAGTAAGATTAATAATTCTAACACGAATTTTCTCAATCTTTCGTACATTACGCTTCACTGTTGGAGGTAAATCAAAAATCAATTCTCCAAAATTCATTTTTTATTTCTAGTCTGACGCGACACGGGCGCGTTTCGTAAAACTTATTACATTTTCAAAGACTTTAGTTCACAAATACACAACTGAATAGAACTTACGTATCTCCGATTTTATATCTACATTTGAGTGAGGTGGAAGGGGTGATGTGGCATTAACACAAGACAGAACAAAATGTGGTATTAATAGGGTATTAATTTCATCAACACAAGACAGAACAAGAGTATTAATAGGGTATTAATTTCATCAACACAAGACAGAACACGAAACAATGGATATTGAATAGAAGTGTTTGTAGAAAGCCTATTGGTCCATATTTCTTGATGCTTCTATATTGGAGCGGAGTCTTGAGGTGGGTAGAATATAGTTGTGCAATAATTGGCTGTTGATTGCTGGTGTTGACTTCTTGATGTGTAGTGCCTCGCAAACGTCAAGCCGCCTGCTATCGCTGTATCTATCGATGATTTCTGTGTTGTTTACTAGGATTTCTCTGGCGATGGTTTGGTTGTGGGAAGAGATTATATGTTCCTTAATGGAGCCCTGTTGCTTATGCATCGTTAAACGCCTAGAAAGAGATGTTGTTGTCTTGCCTATATACTGGGTTTTTTGGAGCTTACAGTCCCCAAATGGGCATTTGAAGGCATAGACGACGTTAGTCTCTTTTAAAGCGTTCTGTTTTGTGTCTGGAGAGTTTCTCATGAGTAGGCTGGCCGTTTTTCTGGTTTTATAGTAAATCGTCAGTTGTATCCTCTGATTTTTGTCTGTAGGGATAACGTTTCTATTAACAATATCTTTCAGGACCCTTTCCTCCGTTTTATGAGCTGTGGAAAAGAAGTTCCTGTAAAATAGTCTAATAGGGGGTATAGGTGTTGTGTTAGTTGTCTCTTCAGAGGTTGCATGGCTTTTCACTTTCCTTCTTATGATGTCTTCGACGAAACCATTGGAGAAGCCGTTATTGACTAGGACCTGCCTTACCCTACAGAGTTCTTTGTCGACTTGCTTCCATTCTGAGCTGTGGCTGAGAGCACGGTCGACATATGCGTTAACAACACTCCTCTTGTACCTGTCTGGGCAGTCGCTGTTGGCATTTAGGCACATTCCTATGTTTGTTTCCTTAGTGTAGACTGCAGTGTGGAAACCTCCGCCCTTTTCCATGACTGTTACATCTAGAAAGGGCAGCTTCCCATCCTTTTCCATCTCGTAAGTGAAACGCAGCACGGAACTCTGCTCAAATGCCTCCTTCAGCTCCTGCAGATGTCTGACTCAGTTGTGTATTTGTGAACTAAAGTCTTTGAAAATGTAATAAGTTTTACGAAACGCGCCCGTGTCGCGTCAGACTAGAAATAAAAAATGAATTTTGGAGAATTGATTTTTGATTTACCTCCAACAGTGAAGCGTAATGTACGAAAGATTGAGAAAATTCGTGTTAGAATTATTAATCTTACTTTTTCGGTCATATTTAATAATATATGTCTACAGGAAAGACTGCTACCAAAATATACTAATATTAAAGCGCACGACCCAGCAGCAAGGAATCAAGCCTTCACGATAAAATATCGCCAGGATCTGATTCGTGATCAGATATACAAGGCAGAGAATGAAATCAAAGACAACAAAACGCAACTACTTCATGCTACAAACGAGTGGAGAAATAGCAACATCGACGATAGTATCCGTACCCGCATTGAACAACACCTCGACATCCTCACAGACCAACATCACCTCAGCACTGAAACAAGGATTATCAAGAAACTAACAACATTATATGGAGGACCTATGGCAATTCCACGACCAAGAGATGGCTTCCTGAACCTTGCAGGAATTAACCTCACTGAGGACCAAGTCACTCTCCTAAATCTGGGCATAAACTGTCATGTTATGTCCAGACCGAGTGAGATGGCCCGGAAAGTAGAGTTGGAAATTCTGTTGGACGACATATTCGACCTCGAGACACAAAAGAAGGTCACTACCAAAGATACCTTACAAGCAGAACTTATTGCAGAAGGAGGAAAGAATCGAGGCAACTACAGAAGCAC